>NC_056750.1:258225471-258525471 GCF_019279795.1 Protopterus annectens | reverse complement strand
ATTTTAAAGGGTTGCTATCCTATAAGGAAATGTGGTGGCAACTGTATACCGATGCCTCTACACCCCCAGGACTCAATGATTTTATTTCCATTAGACCATTGTTGCATAAACTAAATCAGTATTAGCAACATTAGGATTTCATTTCCATTAGACCATTGTTGCATAAACTAAATCAGTATTAGCAACATTAGGATAGTTTGTAAACAGATCAAAAATTAAAATATTTTTTAAATTTTCATTTATTGATTTTAACAGACTGCCCTTTAATCACAAAACTTGGAAAATGCAGTTTTTATTGCTTTATTTGCATGTTAAATTGTGTTTATGTCTTGATTTTTGCAATTAGAATGAGGTTCATGTTCTATGGATATGTACCTCTAAATAGCGACCTTTTCACGCCAAAATGTTTATTTAAATTGTAACTGTTTATTTCTTAAAAATCAGTTCTGATGAAGCCCGCGTTGGAAACGGATGAAAGCCCTTAACTTTCATCTCTTTTTGGTTTTTAATAAACGTTTGATTTTTTGGGCAACCTCGCTTCATTTTTATAGCTATTTCTGAGGATTAATAGCTATTTTTGTGGATTAGTACTTGTTTAGGCATCTCATGACAGAATAGCTTTTGGTGTTTTTGTTTCGGCTTGTTCAGTTCTGTTGTATTTGCGAATGCCAGACCACTACTACTTTATCAGTATATGAAATACTTCAAATGACTGTAATTTGGGAATGAACTGTAGACAGTACAAGAAGCTCAGAACAAGAAACACTTTGACATGAATGCACTTTGCAAATGAACTGTACACAGCACAGAAACTTTTCAAAATGGCTGTACTTTGGGAAGTACCTCTGTAGAGTGTAAGAAACACTTTGAAATAGTGGCACTCTGTGAATAAATGTGCACAGCACAAGAAGCTTTTCCAAATGGCTGCACTTTGACTGTACTTTGTACATAGCAAACTCTTTGAAATAACTGCACCATAATAATTTGCACACACTGCAAACACTTTACACACTCTGAGATACTTTGAACAACTCTAGTTATGCTTTGAATGGCTTCAGTCAATGTGAAATAATAGCTCATACTCAATTACGGTCGTTTACTAAAAAACATGCAGTTGCTTTGCTTTTCTAAGCTTATTTTGCCCTTTTATTATACTTATGCCCATTTAACCTCTTATAATGCTCATTATACTTTTCTTGTGCTTGTTTTACTTTAAATATAGCTGTTATGCAAACTGAAGTAATTCTGAACCCCATATAAGTATTTCTGATAGTTTTATCAAATATCATGGTTTCCAACACTTCATTTAACTAATAATGTATTTTGTGCCTTTCTGTGATTAATAATATGTTTTGTGCTACTTATTTGGTTAATAATGCGTTTTGTGCCTTAGAAATGCTTCCTATCATTCCCTTTGCAAAATAAATAATTTGCGCAAGTTTTGGTTACCTGAAGTTCATTTCTGGCCCTTTTTAATCATGTGAGCACTGTATCACCCAACCTGCTCAGTATACCTTCACCATCTACTCTGCACTTCATGGCTTGAAGAAGTTGCACTCTTCACCTTGATTTTGACACCACGTTGCTCATCCGGTCAGGATAAAATAGACAAACAGTCAAGCAGCTTTGTTACATACAAACACATCAGGATTGAGGATTAGTAACTTAAACTTAAATAAACTTATAAACAGACTGACTACTGCACTCATACATGTTAACACTCTGGCTGTTGTCTCAAAATGGCACTGCTGCCTGCATGTGCTCACTATTTATATGCGCATGCTTACACTTGTAAATGCTTCTTAAATTACAACACACACTCTGTTCTACAGTTATGTAGCCTTTACTCCCATTTTCTGAACTGCTAATTTGCTTCTTGTGTCAGTATAATCTTTGTCCCTAAATTAGGCAGGTTTATGTCACTTGTCACTCCCTTTAATGGACATTAGGCCATTGCCAGATTGCCATGGACATATAAGAATTCTCCTATGCATCCCTATGAAATATAGCATATATAAAACCTTAATTAAGGATTCTGAACTGTAAATCATGTACTGCTCTGTGACAGAAGGACAATGTGATGTTAGTCTGGTGCATTTATAGAAAGCAATAAATGTGAATCCTATACTGGATTGGAGCTCAGTACGAAAGTTACAACTGTCAACCTAATTATGCTGTGGTTAGTCAGCTATACGTTCTTATAATTGAGATTTAATTTCAGTTTAGGCTATATTTTTCTGTCTGTTTTTATGAGTATACTATATTGACATATATGAAATTTTAATTTATCCACTGCAGGTAGAAAAGCCCTCTTCATATGCTCAGGTGCATTTCTACACCTTTGTTGTAAACTAGCTTAACTCAGCTTTACACCCTAATTTCATCCTTGTTGACTGCTAACGGATGACAAGATCTGAAACTAGTGAAACTGAAGTGCCTGTGAAGCAGCAAGAAACAGTCCGTTTATCAGTCTGGCCTTTCTTAGGTTCACCTTTCATGTTAGCGGAGATAATCAGCCTGCTTGTTAGTGCATATTTCTCTTTAGAAAGTTTTTTTAATATTAAATCACCGATAAATATATCAGAAAAGACCACAAGGCATGCATATGATGGGTATTTAATAACATTAAATAAAAGACATAGAAGTAAATCATCCAGTAAGTTACTACACTGTTCTGTCTTCCCGTCTTCCATAATGTTCCTTCCATCCCTCTCCTGCCCTTCATAATGGAAATAACAATCAGGATAATGAAATGTCGTTCAGATTAAAAAAAAATCTTACTTTTTAAAGACACTGCTGAGAGGCTTTCATAACTCTATACCTCTGTATACTTGTTTGGTATGTATTTTATAGCTATCTAAATAAACGTTTAGTTGTCAAACAGCAACTTGTCGAACCCAAAAAACTGCCCAGACAGCCGATCGAAAATCAGCTGATCGAATGTGCTGGCAGATGATCTGTGGAACATCATTGTACAGTGGTGATCATGAAATTTGTCTTTTCTCTACTTTAGTACAATCTCAGATTTATTATAATTAATTAGCAGAGAGTGCAGGGAGGACTTGCCCCCGCAGAAAACAGTTGTGTTTGTCTTTTGACTTTTTTCGATAGGCTGCTGATCGATAAATTTTGCTCAATCAGTTGCCATTCAATGACCTGACGTTTCAACGAATTGTCAAGACTTTCCTAAATATATACTAATTAAGGCACATTTTTAAGTTATGCTATTTTGCTTTTCAGCAGAGGTCCAGGGAGAAAAGCTCCAATAAATACAAACATTTTTAATCAGACATTCAGTGATATACATGAAGACATTAAATAATAAGCATTAACAATTACTACACTTACATTTGTTGATTAGATTGAATACAGCTATTGCAGTGTAAAAGATACTTTTTTAAACAAGAAACATCTACATTGAATTATCGCTTATGACAGGCATATTGACGTATTTTCAGTCGCAGACATTATACCTCACATATAAAGTTCTGTACAGTGATTGTCAGTCAAAATATTATGCAGCACATGCAATTTCCTGCCTTCCCTTGGACTTCATTCCTCCTCCCAAAACATTATTCTGCATGTATTGTTCCCACAGTTCACATTTTTTTCCTACAGAATTTGCTCCTACCCTTTTCTAAAGATCCCACTTCCAGATCTTTTATCTCTGTTACTGTATTCAGTACTTCTAGTAAAGTTGATTTAGACTTCGATTTCCATTTTCTAATAATTAAACTCAGCAAGGCATTACTATGTCTAGGCAATTCCAATTCTGTATCACAGCTCAAAAAATAATTTCCTTAGTTACACCAATTTACTCAACCAGTATTTCTGACAGCGTAATCTGCAGGGAATTTTAAAAGACTGCCAACTCATTACACTCCTAAAAAATATGTTCCCAACTATCTCTTCCTTCCCCATCACACTTCCAAAATTTGCAACCTACTTGAGGAAAAATTCTTTGGAGTCTGCTTGTGGTATAAAAAATACTTATGCTAACGCTTGCAAGCAAAGATCCTAAGTCTTCTAGACTTTGTTGCATATATGGGAGCCATGCATATATCCTCCCATTGTTTATTTGTGAATTGCTTATCCAGCCACTCCTCTCAAAACTTTCTAACCTCCTTATCATACAATATTTTATGCACCATACTAATTATCCCATTTTAACAGCAGCTTCTTTTCTAGATTCTACTAAAACCTAAACCAACACTGGTCTATCGCTTAGGATCCTTATATTTCTTTCTGTCTATACTCTGATATCAAACCTTGATAGGGATGGCAATTTCTAGCCTGCAGTCCAAGTGTATTCTTGTCCTCTTCCTATTCTATTACCTTTCCCTCTCTGGTTATTTGCTCCCAATACCTTGGTTCCTTTGCTAGCTTTCTCCAGTAAATTCCAGCCACCCCCTTGGCCATTCTCTGTACTCCTAATTGCAGTCATCCCTATCAGCAGAATCTCCTTTCTCCATTCCTGCCTTGGCTTAGTTCTTAAAATACTTTCTGCTACTTCATAAATATAATATTTTGAATGGTTATTATTATTATTATTATTTATTATTTATGTATTTGTGTTTGTTTACTGGGAAGTTTTCTGGGCCAGGGTGAGCCCGTTTTCAGCAGAGGCCCAGGGAGAAAAGCTCCAAAAACAAACAACATGATAAAGCTACAGAATCAAAATACAGAAATCAAGCAGTGATGGTACAGAACAGTACATATGTGATACAATAAAACAGGTAATACTAGTTATACAGATATTATATTTTAAGTATGCAAGCCAAACAAGAATACAGTTGATGACATGGGATAATAGCGAATGTGTGCAGTTTTGCAGTAGCGAGGGAAAGATGGAGGGCAGCAGATTAAAGATTCTGAAAGTAAGGTATAGCCTTAGAGCTATTGCTGTATAGGCATCCAAAATGAATAGAATATATGGTAGGTAACTGACATAGTAGATTATGTGTGGCTGGATGCACATGCTGAATGTACTAAGTTGGAAGCACTGAATGTATATATGAGGGGTCTGAGCTATAAGTGAGATGGGGAGGAAAAGTAGGAAGGCTAAGAATATTGTTTTTTTTTATAGTCAGTGCTGGTGCATGTACATAGCCGGTGGGAGAAGAGTTGTTGTTTCAGTGAAGTCTTAAAGAATTCAGGGTTGCTAGTACACCAAATTGAAGGAGGGAGAGCATTCCATCGTTTTGCTGTAGCGTATGGGTAACGCATTTGACTGACGGAAAGGTTAGGTTTTGCTAAATTAAAGAGCATCTGATCGACTGATCACAGAGGTCTATTTGGGTGATACCTGGTGAACAGAGAGGAGAGGGCAGGACAACTAGAATGCTTATAGATTAGATTATGAGCTGTGGTTAGTTGCAGGCATGTTAGATGTTGGGGAAGTTCTAGCCAGTTTAAACGTTGGAGTGATATGAAGTGGTGGGAGGAGTGTTTAGCGCTGGTTACAAATTTTGCAATGTTACTGTAGCATGAGTCCAGTTTGGATTTAAGAGAGGATTGTATATTAGTAAGGAGAGGTGCACCATAGAACAATGATGGAAGTAGAAAAGAAGAGGCAAGGGATAGTCTGGCTGCATAGGTGAGGAAGTGTTTGTGCCTGTACAGGATGCATAGTTTCTGATTTCTTTTATGCTTGTGTTAATATGGTTTGAAAGTTAGGTGTTCGTCTATGATGATCCCTAGAAGTTTGGTATATGGGACTACTTCAAGGCAAGTGTTGTTGACTGGGTTGATGGTAAATTAATTTTTGGTTAAGGGTGTTGTTTTTTTTTTTTTTTTTTTTTTTATTGAGGGTGAATAACATGATTTTGTTTTTATTAACATTTAGGGCTAAATGGTTGTTATACATCCAGGTTTCAGTGAAGGTGAAGGCATTTTGGGTGAGTGTAAGTAGTTCTGAAGTAGACTTGGCCAAGAGGATGATGGAGGAATCATTTGCATATTGGATGGCATTAGCATGGGGTATGCTGGTATGGAGATCATTAATGAAAATGCTGAAGAGCAGTGGACTTAGTATGGATCCTTGTGGGACTCCACTATTGATGTTGAGGAAAGGAGAGAAGGAGTGTTGGCATCTGGTTGCCTGTTGTCTGTCTAAGGTAGTTGGAGAACCAGCCTAGGGTAGGGGGAGATATGTCTTAATTGGAGAGTTTGGTTAGAAGAAGAGGGTGGGAGACAGTATCAAATGCCTTGGAAAGGTCAAGAAATAGTGAGAAGACAAAGTATCCTGAGACTCAAGCATGGTTGACTGTGTCCAAGAAAGACATAAAAAAACAGTGGTGGTGCTATGACTAGGCCTAAATCCATGTTGAGTTGGGGAGAGGTGGTTGTGGTGTAGTAGGCAGTTATGTAGTTCATTATAGATACATTTTTCCAGAAGTTTGGAGATGGGACAGAGGATGGCAGTTTGACAGAAGTTAGATATATCATTATTGTTTCCACCTTTATGGAGAGGGATGGAGGATAAATACCTTTTTCAAGATGGTGGGAATGAAGGACTCTTGAATGGATCTGTTTAGTAGTTTACTAGTCAGATAGGCTATAATGTCTGCTTATTTTTAGAGGAATTCTGGTGGTAAGTCATCTGGAGCATTTGAGCCAGGTTTAAGTTTAACCAGGAGTTTTTTATGTTGGAGGTACAAGAGAGTAGTTTGGCCTTATTGTAGCAGATGGGTCTATGGGCAGTGGGTTGCTTAGTGGGAAATTGGGAGAGATATTGATTATACTGTTTTTAGAAAATGAGTTAAAGTGAGGCAGTTTCAGCTGGGGTCATGTCTGGATCGGGGGGGGGGGTATCGCTTTTACTTGTGTATAATAGAGAATTTATGGACCTCCAGAACTTTTTATGATTTTGCATATGGTCATTTTGCAGAGTAATGTAGTAGTCTTGTTTGTTTTTAATGACAGGTCACCTTACTTAAATATGCAGTTGTTTGTATTGAGCAAAGTCTGCATGGTTTTTACTTGTATACCATAATTTCCTGGCCTTATCCCTAGTTTTCATAAGTTGTTTGATGGATTTGGTAAGCCAACTGGCCTGGTTGGCTTTCACTCTCCTGTGTCAGAGAGGAGCGAGATTGTCGAGTACATGGAGGAATGTTGAGTTAAAGAATTCAACAGCATCATTCAGTGGTAGGACTTTAAGTGGGTGCCATATGATATTTTGTAGGGTGTTGTTAAAGGTGGTTGGGCAGAAGTGGGATAAGTCTCTGGTATGCTTATAGTGGTAATTATTAAACACTGGAGTTGGTTTGCGAATTATGTATACCTGTAGGTGATCCCTAATGCTGTTAGGTAGAGTGCCAGTGGAGGAGATTTTACTAGGGTCAGAGACAAGTACCCAGTCTAATATTGAGCCATTGTTTTTGTTGGGTCTGGTTATGGTAGTAATGAGTTGGGTGTACGTAAATAGGTTGATACTGTTTGTTGGATGATGATGTATGATGAATAACCAGTTAATATTCACATCACCAAGTATGATTGTTTCATTCTCTCTATTTTTGGATAACCAGACTAGTATTTCTTTGAGTATTGGGATATTGTTACCCAGGGGGATATATGTGACTATAATGCAGATGCTTTTGCTGCTATTCATTTTCAAGTAGGATATTAGTATTTTGGCTGCAGCAAATGTGTGAGTGGGTTTGTTATATGGGACTATATTAAAAGTATTACATGGTGGTGCAGCGGTAGCATTGTTGCCTCACAACAAGATGTTCTCCCATTCGATTCTGGGCTGGAGTGTGGGGAGTGCCTTCTGTGTGGAGTCTGCATGTCCTCCCCACAGTTGGGTGGGCATTCGAAAGACATGCGTAAATGGGTATGCCCTTCGTTGAAGGTTGATCGTCGAGCTGGCACCTTGGCATTCGTGAAAATCTACTGCCAATCATTAGCGGACCGGAGTTCCACTGTGGCAACCCCTAACCGGGAAAAGCCGGAAGACAAACAACAACAACGATATATGAGAGCAATGCCCCTACCTTTTTTTTCCTGGGTCTATCTGTTTTCAGGCAGTAGAAGCCTGATGGGAGAAATGCAGAGTTTTTAATATAAGGTTTTAGCCAAGTCACAGTTGCTGCTACAATATCTGGCTTATAGTGTTCAATCCAGGCATAGAGATCTGGAATTTTGTTTCTGATGCTTTGAAGGTTGATGGTAGTAAGGTTAAGGGTTTTGTGACAGTTCTTGTGATAAAGAGGGGAGTGAGTGAGTCCAGGTTTGGGGTGAATATCACCGCATAGTATTAGGTTGTGGTGAATGTGGATTCACTTTAGTAGCTCAAAATACTGAAATGTTGAAATTCAGTATTTTGAACCCATAAAGTGGAATCCTGAGAAGAGAGAAAGCTCAGAAGCATGAAATTCAAAACCTTGAATTTCACGCTTCTGAGGTTTCGCTGTGGTTAAGGATTCAGGTAAGTGTGTATGTGTTAAGGGTTTTGGGTAGGGGCTGTGGTGTGTGTCAGTGTGTTTTGTTGCTGTGATGTGTGTGTGCGAGGAGAATGTAGCTTGTGTGGTGGTGTTTTGTGTGTGTTTGTATGTAATGCGACCTCGGAGTGAGAATATTTAAGTAGGGGGGTGGGGGCGCACCCCCCACATGGGGGTGCAGGGGGGCTTTCCCCCCTGCTTTCATGTAGTAGAGAGCTTGTGTTTGGGGATGAAGGTGTGTGTGGAGTAGAAGCGCGAAATTCAAAATCTCCCATGTGCGAGATTTTGCATTTCACGGTTCTGAGTTTTTGTAGTTTTAAAATTTCGACTTTATAGCTTTGAAATACTGAATTTCGACACTTCAGTATTTCAAGGATATAAAATGAATCTGGTGAGTGTATATGGGATTAGTGGGTTGCAATTTTTTCTTTGTGTTGTATACATGTATGGAAGTTAGTTTTATTTTAGTTTTTACATGTAAGGTTAGAATTTTTAGCTTTTTAAGGAGGGTGGTATATGTTACATATAGAGAGGGTGCTATGTCAGAAAAGTGAGTGAGTTTGGGCAGAAGAGTGGCAGTCTAGATGATAGAGAGGCAGAGTAAGTAGTGCTAAGTTGGTGATGAATGACATGTTGTGATGGAGGGGTATGTAGGGTAGTGAAGAGTAAGATTTATTTGTAAGATAAACTGGAATATGAAGACAGTGTGGTGGAGTATAGGGGGTTAGCATGGTCAATTATATGATTTGTGAAATGGGGGCGTGTAGTGAAGAATGAATTAGTAGAAGGTTATGATTGGGTTAGGGGAGTGGATTGAGCCCGAGTGGAGGGAGGGCGAGCGGAGCGGGCCGAGCCAGGAGCGGACACAGGAGCAGCAGATTGCTATGCCTCAAAAAACTATCATTGGGACTTGCACTTAAGTTTACCAGTGAGTAGTACAGTGAGTATAGTGGAGAGACTAGGTGAATAAGGACAGATGTTGATAATGTATGGAGTGAGCCCTTGGTTTAGGAAAGAGAGGAGACAGGCAGGAAAGTTTTAGTTTTTAGCACACTTTCCTGAAGTTAGTTAGGCACCAAAGTGATACAGAGACTAGGCAGAGAGATGCATACCCAGTGGGGGGTGGGGTGGGGTGAAAGAAAGGTGGTGGGGGTTAGTGACCTGAGGAATATGTGTGCGTGCCACAGTCTAGTTTAATTTGAAAAAAGACAAAAGAAATGCATTTAACACCAGGTTAAGAAGAAGCAATTGGGGCACACACATAGAGCTTGCGATGGTGTTTTTTTTTCCCTCCCATCCTTGGCTAGACAGCATCAGTCCTTCTATTGGTTTCAAGGCCAGTAGATAGAATTTTAGCCAGTGTGTACAGGGAGAGGGGGAGGATTGAGGTCACCTTTCCATGTAGGTGACTACTAGTATAGCTAGATATAACATATAATAGCTATTCTCTTTAAGGATCTGCAGCCAAAGCCCAGGTCTCTCCTTATTTCTTGAGCTACCCCCCTATTTCATCAGTATCCCTTTCCATTTTTAATTCTAGCTTTCTGCTTGTGCTATGTATAAGAATCTTAGTTGTGTAGTCCTGAAGTACCCCTTCAGATCAGGTAATTCCAAATGACTTTGTTCTGTTGAAAGGATCAGGCTATCCCATTTGACTCTTGCCCTCTTCCCCTCACAGATAAAATCATTCAACTTTTTATTAATTGCGGTCCACAACATCTCCTATTGTTGATCAAAAAGCCTGACCTATGTATAAAACTAAAGGGATTAAAACATTTTCACTGCTTGTACCTTGATATCCCTATCCATAAATCAGAGCTTCCAATTTATATTTTTGTATCATCTAATACTTGTTTATATCTAATACTTATAAATTATAAACTGGTTACCTACCTATATATTACAGTAACTATCATAGTAGCTGCCACATCACACCAAAACACATACCACCCCCTCCCACTTCCTTTTACACTGGATCTCCCCTACCTTTCTGCACTAATAGTCTCACTCTTATTTACCACATAGTTCCATGATGGCCCTCGCAATACCTAACCCACCAGAATAAGATTACCTATCCACTTCTTTTCTCCAGGTCTTTCCCTCTCTAATATCTATCCTCCTCTAATATCCATTCCTCCTTAACTCTACACAGTGCTTCCAGTCACATTTATAGTACTACTGTTTTTTTACACCACTTCTTTTAACCCATCCCATTTTACACACATCCAGCTGCAAAACATCACATTCTAGACTCACAGTCTCTCCAACACATACTAACATGACGAACGAGGTCCAACCTGCTCCTTTCACTCTCACTATGCTTGGGCTCACTCCAGTCCCCTAACCTTCCCCCATTCCCACCCACCCCCACTCTCCTGACCTTTATACCTATTAAGACACACCCCCTCTCACTATTTGCCAGCTACAGCTCAGCCTCACTTTCACTCCAACCTTACTGACATCTACACCACCCCCTCACTCGCTTAGCATTAATAGAGTCAGATCCACTCAGTCATAAACCCCCACCCATTCTTACCACACCATAGTCAGCAGTCATAAATAAAATAGTAGGAAATCCTACCCACCCCTGAATATGCCAGTATAACATAAGTTTAAGGGATCTCACTATCTACTCTTCTAATTGCATGACAAAATGTTATACCCACCCTCTGTAATAGTTAGTTCCCTTATTGTTGCAGCACATTTAACCTCCTACCACCATTTTATTAGCCAGACATCTACAACAGAATCTCCCACCAGCCCAATTCCCATACAGGATAAACCAGCTCTTCTACTAATATCATCATCAATTTTCAACCTCTCAAATTTTGACCCTGCTTCATACATAGTACCCCACTACCAAGAGAATACCACCATTTCCACAAAATATGACAATTGTATATCAAAATACATTAAAAAATCATTCAAATAGCATTCCGAATAATTCTGAGAAGTGACATCCACCCAAATCCTGGCCCCACAAACAACAGGAACATCCCCAGGAACCAGTCAAAAAACATTCTCAGTTTCCCAGAAAACCCTCATATGTGCTAAATATTTAACATCAACATAAGAAGCATACTAAATAAAATATCAGAATTGCATGCCACCGTGGCCCTATACTCCCCTGACATAGTTCTTCGCACAGAAACTTGGTTAAAATCACAAATCAGTAATAATGAATTTGTTCCCCCCTGGATATAACATTCTTAGGCAAGACAGGATAACCAAAAGAGGTGGAAGTATTGCACTACTCTTCAAAAACTATCTGTCAATTGATTTAATAGACAATGACCCTCCAAATTTCAATAATGCAGAAACAATATTCACCAAGCTACAAATTAATGCAAAAAAAAATCTGTACATAATCAGTAGCTATATACTCCCTGGCAACAAAATTAACACAACTGAATTAATCCTAAATTGGGCATTCCAAAGCATCACCCATGAAACAATCATAATGGGTGACTTTAACATCAGATGGAGTTCCTGTGACTCCCCCACCCCAACAACCACATCAACCTACATGGTTTCAACCAATTAATCAGTACCCCAACAAGCATAGATAAAACAACTAAAAAGGAATCCATCCTAGATTGGATCCTCACTAACCGGCCAACTCAGTCCTACCTCTTCGGCCCCCTCCCTGACACCCTCAGTGATCATTTCCCCACCTTTGTAATATGACACCATGTTAACCCAATAAAGTCCTCCACCTTCAAACAAATTCGATTTACAATGAATTTCAAAGCTGAAGATGTCATATCAGCACTAAATCAGTGCATCTGACTCTCCCCCTGGATAGTGCTGTAGAATACTTCAACAATATTTTCCTTAGCATTCTAAATTACCTCACCCCCATAGGACTGTTAGAACTAAATCTAACTATGCCCCTTGGCTCACCAAGGATACCGGACTACTTCTAATATAAAGGGATAAAGCATGGGACACATGATGTCATAATAAAACACAAACTAATAGACAAGCATTCCTGTAACTAAGGAACAAAGCCAAAAAAACAAATTAAATCAGACAAAATAAACCACTATACTGACATCCAAATGGCTGGGAGAAATGTGCAGCAGGTAAGGGTGATAAAGGATAGTGAGGGAAACGTACTCACAAGCGAGGAGAGTGTGTTGAGCTGATGGAAAGAGTACTTTGAAGGGCTGATGAATGAAGAGAATGAGAGAGAAGGTTGGATGATGTGGGGATAGTGAATCAGGAAGTACAACAGATTAGCAAGGAGGAAGTAAGGACAGCTATGAAGAATGGAAAGGCTGTTGGTCCAGATGACATACCAGTGGAATCATGGAAGTGCTTAGGAGAAATGGCAGTGGAGTTTTTAACCAGATGTTTTAATGAAATCTTGGAAAGTCAGAGGATGCCTGAGAAGTGGAGAAAAAGTGTTTTGGTACCTATTTTTAAGAATAGGGGTGATGTGCAAAGCTGTAGTAACTACAGAGGAATAAAACTGATCAATCACAGCTTGAAGTTATGGGAAAGAGTAGTGGAAGCTAGGTTTAGAAGAGAGGTGATGATTAGTGATCAGCAGTATGGTTTCATGCTAGAAAGAGCACTACAGATGTGATGTTTGCTCTGAGAGTGTTGATGGAGAAAAATAGAGAAGGTCAGAAGGAGTTGCATTGTGTCTTTGTGGACTTGGAGAAAGCATATGATAGGGTGCCTAGAGAGGAGTTGTGGTATTATATGAGGAAGTCAGGAGGGGCAGAGAAGTATGTAAGTGTGATACAGGATATGTACGAGAGTAGTGTGACAGTGGTGAAATCTGCAGTGCGAGTGACAGATGCGTTTAAGGTGGAGGTGGGATTACATCAAGGATCAGCTCTGAGCCCTTTCTTATTTGCAGTGGTGATGGACAGGTTGACAGACGAGATCAGACAGGAGGCCCCATGGACTATGATGTTTGCAGATGACAATGTGGTCTGTAGTGAGAGTAGGGACCAGGTTGAGGAAACCCTGGAGAGGTGGAGATATGCTCTAGAGAGGAGAGGAATGAAGGTCAGCAGGACTAAGACAGAATATATGTGTGTGAATGAGAGGGAGGATAGAGGAATGGTGAGGATGCAGGGAGTAAAATTGACGAAGGTGGATGAGATTAAGTACTTGGGATCAACAGTTCAGAGTAATAGTGAGTGTGAAAGAGAGGTGAAGAAGAGAGTACAGGCAGGGTGGAATGGGTGGAGAAGAGTGTCAGGAGTGATTTGTGACAGACAGGTACCAGTAAGAGTGAAAGGGAAGGCCTACAAGAAGGTAGTGAGACCAGCTATGTTGTATGGGTTGGAGATGGTGGCATTGATAAAAAGGCAGGAGTCAGAGCTGGAATGGCAGAGTTAAAGATGTTAAGATTTGCACTGGGTGTGACAAGGATGGACAGGATTAGGAATCAGTATATTAGAGGGTCAGCTCAGGTTGGATGGTTTGGAGACAAAGTCAGAGAGGCGAGATTCCGTTGGTTTGGACATGTGCGGAGAAGGGATGCTGTGTATAGTGGGAAAAGGATGCTAAGGATGGAGCTGCCAGGTAACAGAAAAAGAGGAAGGCCTAAGATAAGGTTTATGGATGTGGTGAGAGAGGACTTGCCGGTGGTTGGTGTGACAAAGCAAGATGCACAGGACGGGATAAAATGGAAACAGATGATCCGCTGTGGCGACCCGTAATGGGAACAGCTGAAAGAGATGAAGATACTGACATCCAAATCAAAACACAAAACAAATCCACAAAAGTTCTGGGCTGCCATCAATAAAGTCATGCAACCAAGAAAAAACAGTACACCACCCCCAAATATTGATACCACCACCAATAATATAGCCACCCAATTTAACCAACACTTCACCAAATCTTTCCTCGATTTCACTAACAATAATACTCCCACCACACACCCTAACCTGTCAGCCTCACCCATAGACCAACATTTTTTCTCATTACAACCTGTCCTTACTAGCACAATATATAATCATCTGAACAGCCTTAAACCCACAGCCCTGGCTGCTGATAATTTACCTGCAGACCTCCTCAAGATTGCAGCCAAAGCCATCTCCTATCCCATCTCCCTATTAATTAACCCCTATTTGTCAGAACAATGTGTCTCCTCACTATGGAAAGTTTCATATATACTTCCACTCCATGAAGGAGGTAACTCACATGAACTATCAAACTACAACCAATCGCCATTCAATCTCCCTGTCAAAATTCCTCGAAAAATGTATACATGCCCAGATAATTAACTACCTCCTTACTGATAAACTGCTGACCAACACCCAACATGGATTCCACCCTAATCATAGTACTACCACAGCCCTGATTAGTTTTACCAATACTGTATATCAACACCACAACAACAATGGCAACCTTGTCTCCACTGTTTTCCTAGATCTCTCCAAGGCCTTCAATATGGTCTCCCATGTCAAACTACTTACTGCACTCTCTGAACTTAATCTAAGCCATTCCACTCTAACCTGGTTCCAAGACTATCTAGCCAACCACCAACAGGCAGCAAAATGGCAAAATATCTCATCTCTCCTCCTACCCTCAACCCTAGGTGTCCTCCAAGGTTCTATCCTTGCCTCCCCTCCTCTTCACCATATTTACCAATAAACTTCACAAAGCTACCCTTCACACCACTGTGGTCCAATATACTTATGACTCCACCCTAATCTACTCTGCAGCATCGCTCCCTGGACTCCAAAGTTTAACACAAGAATCCTTTACTGCTGTCAAAGCCTGGTTAAGTAACTTTCAACTACTACTACCCCCCCCCCCCAAAAAAAAAAACACAGCTAATGATATTCCATTCTACAAGAGCCATAGACCAGATTCTTCCATTTACAATACACTCAGCTAATAATACCCATATCACACCTGTCTCACATACCAAACTGCTAGGAGTTATCATAGATCACAACATGAAATCTGACATGCACATTACACATACCATAAAAAAGTCCATAATAAGCTCGGAACCCTATATAGATGCAAAACGTACCTCACCAACAACAGTAAAGCTACCATCGCTAGAACTCACCTCATCTCCACACTTCTCTTTGCCTCCCCATGCTCATCAGCTTAAATAAATCAGACCTAACCAAACTAAACACTTGCTGCAATAAGATAGCAAAGTTTGCTAAGGACTCACTCTACAGTACACATCACTGCCTGGCACTCAAGCAACATTCCTGGCTAGAATTACCAAACCTGCTCATCTTCATCCAAATTACAATAGTCTACCAGATTCTATATAGTCCCAAACAACTCCTGCATTACAAGGCCTACTGAATATCTACTCCAACAAATAACTACTAAGATTCACCAACAAAGCATTAGTCTATGTAACCAAAAGCAAAAATAGATCTGGGGACTTCCTCTACTCTTCATGTATTGCTAAAACATGGAACAGCATCCCCCTAGAAATCAGGACCACAGAAAACAAAAACAACTTCAAAAAACTCCTCCGGTCCCATTTAGCTAAGTCTTGGATATGTAACTGTACAGACCCTGGGTAACTGCCCACAACAGATCTACGACATACTCTCCACACAAGTGTATTCAAGCAAACCCTTCCTGCAAAACAGTACTCTCTTTATAATAATACTCATATATGCTTAATCAGCATCTGCCTGTCTCTTTCTCCCACCTCTACATAACCATGCTGTCTCTCTGCTACTGCTGAACTAGATATACCTACAAGTGAGTGCAGACTTATCCCACTGTAGCCTAACAGACAATGTATGTATAATATCACTGTTCTGTATGCAAACTCCAAATGCCAAATAACTATGTATCCTAACCCTATGCTGATATTACTGAGAAAATATACATTACCTCCTTTCTTTTGTTCTGTACTCAAATAACATCTATTTTATTGTATTTATGTTCTAGTTATTATATTAATTGTCACCAAATAACTGACTGTAATTACCCAACAACAGTACTATATGCTCGTGTATTTTATTGTACGTTTGGCTCTTCAGATATTACTTTTGTTCTGTACTTAATTTATCTGTGTTTTTATTACATCTATTTTACTAATCACTGTAGAGCTTTTCTCCCTGGGCCTCCGCTGAAAATGAGATTCTTGCCCAGTCAGACTCTCCCGGTAAACAAATGTAACCTAAATTAAAAAAAATAAATACAATCTTTTGTTTAGTCTCTTCCCACGGCGGCCATGGTGGTGCAGCGGTTAGTGTTGCCACCTCACAGCAAGAGGTTCTCTGGTTCGATCCTCGGCTGGGGTGCCTTCTGTGCTGAATCTGCATGTCCTCCCTGTGGTCGCTTGGGTTTCCTCTGGGTACTCTGGTTTCCTCCCACATCCCAAAAGACATGCTGTAGGTGGATTGGACACTCTAAATTGGCCCTAGGCATGAGTGCATGTGTGTTCCTTCTCTGGAAGGTTGGGCACCAGGCTGGCAACTCGACACTGTAAAACTCCACTGCCAATCGTGAGTGGACTGGTGACCTGCTGTGGCGACCCCTAACTGGGAAAAGCCGAAAGAAGAAGAAGTTTAGTCTCTTCCCATATATCCTTAGCTGCTATGATTTTATTATGTGGCCATAAATATTAGTATTGTTGAACCGATTTGTATGTGTGTGTGTGTGTGTGTGTGTGTGTGTGTGTGTGTGTGTGTGTGTGTGTGTGTGTAAATAGTTTGCAGCTATTGCTTTTGTTTTATCTTCATTCATTTTGTATCACAAAAAGACTTGAAAACTGTCTCAGAATATTCCACAGCACTGAAATGTCCTTTTCTGGTTTTGTCATATCAAAAATAATATCATCTGCAAATAAAGCCAACTTTTCTTGATTACCATACCAATTATATCCTTCAGTTTCTAAACACCTTATTTTCTTTGCCAATGCTTCTAAATATAACATAAATAACAAAACAGAAAGAGGACACCCCTGCCTGGTTCGATGTGTTCAAACAGAACCATTTTAATTTTCACCTCTGTTCCCTCATTTATCCGTCTAATTAACCTTATTATTTTGTCAGGGGAATACAAATGCTTCCATTTCCTTACTCAAAAAATGCCAGCTTCCTCTGTTAAATGCTTTCCCTGCATCAAGACTCAGCAACAACAGTGATATTTTCAAACATTCTGCTTCCGTCTGGATCATCCTTGTTCTATTAATGTTATTAAATGTTGGTCTCCCTGCCACAAAACCACATTGATCCATATCTATCAATTTTGGCATCACCTTTACCACTCTTTTAGTCATTATAGACATAAACACTTTATAATCATGGTTTAGTATCAAAATGGGTCTATATGATGGTGGGTCTGATTGGTCTTTACTGTTTTAAGGTGTTACAGCTGTGATGTCCAGGAGCCTGAATCCTCACCACTGACACTGGAGAGGGACATTCACTTGGAATACAAATGGATAGATACACTCAGTATTTTCAGATGCAGACCTTTGTGCATCAAACACAGTTCCCCTTAAGAGCACACAGGGATCACAGTCAACCTGGGGTCTGGATTTCTTTATATCTGTCTCTCTCCAGGGCCCCAGTAATGCCACTCACTAGCACAGCTATAGGGTTAAGTCCTCAGCTGAGTGTCCAAGCCAAGTCCTCCAGCACCTTCTCTGCAAAACCAGTGCTTTTGTATCCCTACTCCAAATAGCTGACACACACACACACACACACACACACACACACACACACACACACACACACACACACACACACACACACACACACACACACACACACACACTGTGAGATTTGATTTACACACACACACACACACACACACACACACACACACACACACACACACACACACACACACACACACACACTCACACACACACACCTGGGAAAGGCTGGCATGGATTTACCCACTGTGCTCCATTCTGCCCAGAATATATGACAGTTATCACTGCCACCAGAGACTACAAGGCCAGCTACCTAGATCTGGTGCTCTTCTGGAAGTCATAAAACAATTACAAACGTCTGTACCTCCTACAGAGACTAACAAACCATGCTTCTTACAGACGTGTCTCTGGCTTCATTCAAAACTGTGAGATAACATCTTTATGGCCTAGGCCCAGTAATTTCATTTCTTACTATTTTCCAAAGTTAGCTGGAGCTAAGCTTAACCTCTTTTCTTCCAGTATCCTCTGTTAACATACATATATTTAATTCAGTTACAATACAGTCAGGACCCACTGTTGGTACATTTTTAACACAAACAACTTTACAAATCCATTTTCAACACAAGCATCTGTACAAATCAGTTTGATATTCAAATAACATATAATTCTTTACAAAACTCCATCTAGCTGTGCTGGCATAGGCTACAGATACACTGCCCTACTTGTCCTGGCATAGCTGGCAATACCTCACATCGTCACAACAGTCACCACAGCTTTCATTAAGGGTGTTGGTGCTTCTCCTCTTTTGAAAATACAGTTAAACAAAACCTTCCAGATCTTTAACACTTTCTTCCTTCCTAGCTTCCAAACATCCACAGAAATACCATCTATTCCTGGAGACTTCACAGTAAAAGATACTTATACATTAGTCAATGTTGAGAGCTGAGTATTTGACGATGTGTATTAGTGGGTTTATCAGATAATTAAGAGATCATATTATTAGTTCTTAGAACTACAAAGAAATGCAGGTGAGAGAAGGAACTAGGTAGGGCAGAAAATGTTAGTGTAGTAGTTAAGAGGTGGGGAATAAAGTAGGTTCAGAGACAATTATATGTATATATGTTGGTATATTAATGTTTATATTAAAAGTATAGGGGTTGAGCAGTGGCACAAAACAATGCATATAGGTGGGAGATGCTAGTAAAACATTTCAGGCACTGGTGAAGTCTAGTTATGGGACACAGGATTCTGAATGAAGAGAAATGGTTTAAAGATATGGCAAGATGAATTCCCCATTATATACTGCACTCATCATACATTTTTGATTATTTTGTTACTTAAACCCCCATGGTATCACAGCAATATCTCAGTGCAATACTACACTGGGTTTTGCATGTGTTAGGACATGGTTTTTGTGACTAACAGGCTTGACTAGCAATCCCAAATCATGGTTATGTGCATTGCACAGCACATTCTGCCTGAAATGTAACTTACCTAGTTTAGTTTTGGCAGTCAGGGCACCACAAACTGTTTCAATACTGTGCATGTAATGCACCATAATCTAGTACATTAGTTGCTTGTATAAGTAGAACAGCCCATATTGCCCATGTGGTTAATGTGTTTCTTCATACGTCCTATAAATTCTTTTGATGACGTAATATAATTTACTATTATTTACTGTGGATGTATATTTAACAGCTTTCTCTGAATGCCATAAAAACGCTGCAGTCAGAAACCAGTAAGCGTTTTAAATACTGGCCCTTGTAACTGCTCCTGCATTTATTTTTACTTGTTGACATTATTTTCTTTTTATATACTTTTTTTATTTTACATTTGCTAAACAGCAAAATAGTGAGTATAAAAAATGGTGTCTGTTTTTTTTTTTCACTCCATGCTTCATAGCAGTTTAATATCCTGCCATGAAGTGGCACACATGTTTTTACTAGGTGTAATGTTTACATTATTACCCTGTTGGATAACTTTCATTTTCCAATGGAGTAATGACGTACATCTTGCCTATTATCTTAGTATGCTGGGTATTTGGTGCACCGTAACTGTTCAGGGCTGTTTGATTTTACCATGTTACATTATAACACATAATGTCATCTAACTCCTGTCCCTCAAGGTAATACTGAATTCATCAGTTGTCTATAGCACTAGTCCCAACACTTGGGTCTACTAGGTTGCATGGGAAAACCTCACTCTTTCTTCCAAAATGAATGAGCCAACAAGTCACCATTCCTTTCTGCTCTCTATCCCTGTTCAGCCCCTGAACCAATAATCCAGCTTGGGGTGTCTGCTTTTCTGTTAGAGCTCCCTCCCTCTAACATGTCAATAATTTTCTACCTGGTATCCTTGGTTGGTTTAGAAACCACCTCAAAATGAGATTATTTGTAGTAATTTTTAATATCAAATGACCCAGCTTCAGTATAAATGGATATTCATACCTAAATTAAGTTGCTTGTCAGAGGAGTTTATTTGTGATTTGGTAAATCATATCTATTAGAATGGACCCCCTTCATTGTTTATTTTAGGTACATTAAATTAGCTGTGATTTGACAGAAATAATGACTATCCACATCACACCTTCTTGCATTACATATTTGAATAGCTGGGAAGCAGGAATGTTTCTACCCTTGTAACTTCTGCTATTTTCACTCCCTAGATGGAGCATTCGAATTATTTGACTCCTAATTCATCATGAATGCGCTTACATGAGACAAGGATCAGGGTAACGATTCAGTTCATCATGAATGCGCTTACATGAGACAAGGATCAGGGTAACGATTCAGTATGCTGTGTACGACCATTGAAGAGTGAGATGAACATGTGAGACACAGTATCATCTATTTTTTTCAGCCTCCTTCCTTATACCTCTCAACTGTACAGATTTTAGCAGAATGTCCAGATTTTTGCCATATATTTGTGGTCCATTTTTCATAAAATTGTGATTTTTTTCAGACTTCATACCCTTCAGAAAAATCATGCTAATGCAAAAAACTTTCCAAGTTTGTAAGAGTAATATTTAAAAATTGTCCCTATTGTTGGGCCTTTGTCCCACTTTTATTTATGCCTTTGTCCAGATTTGTTGTTCTAAGAAGTTGAGAGGTATGCTTGTTATCAGCGACACAGAAAATTAAGTAATAAGTACAACTTATATTACAGTGGTGAACACTGCCCCAAATAGTACTAGCAGGGTCTAGCAAAACTTTCAAAAGGAACAGATCAGTCAATGCACAGACAGAGTGAACCCAAATATAAGAATCCCCTGCAGATAGCCAGTGTAAGTGAAACCTGGGTAACTCCTCTTATGATGATGAGGAATATTTACAAAGTCCTTTCATTTCATTTTAAAGGCATAATAACTAATCAGGCAGGAATGTATTTACTGAATATTTATTGAATAATGTGTACTTTCTGATTGCAGTTTGAATGAAAAACATTGTTCACATATACACCTTACACAGCTAACCCATGACTGAAATTATGTCTGAGAGAGCATTATGATAAGTAAACAGCCTAACATGTTAATATGCTTTTCTAAGAATATACTTTAGCAAAGTCCTGGATTTTTTTTTTTCATGGATGGAAAACTGGCAATGTTATATGATCTGTACAGATCATGTTTCTGCTCCAGTATGCCTTCTTAAGCAAATACATGAGTAATGTTTTAAAGATATTTCTCAGTCTTCAGATAATGGCTAGCCTTTCTTGTTGAAGGTTCAGGTCTTACAGAGAATTTGATTACTATTAAATTATTTATCCCCCCTCTCTAAGTATTTGGCTTCTTGTAATTGATACCTAAAGTGTTTTATTCTCTCACCTTTCACCCAACTGTACAATAGTAAAGAAAAAAAGCTAAATCTTTCAAATGGAAGTTAATTGTTCACCCTTCAGTGGTGATGAATATTTTACATTTATAGAGTCAGAAGTGAGATATTTTGAAACTATGTAAAAAGAATACCAGCCTTATCCAGTCTTCTAGTTTATTCCTATACCTGTAAATTTATCTAGTAACACGAGTCCTTCCCTTCACCTTACTTCTGCTTTTAATACACACTATGTCACAAATGTTAGAACATCAACAGTGTATTTATTTACCTTATCAGCTTTTTGCTGCTACCTCAGCTTCCCCTGCACTTTCTGTGAATAAACATTTCCTTACATCTATCCTGCAACTAAACCTCATACAGCTGTATTCCTCTTCCTGTGAAACAGAATCCCAGCCTGAGCTTTGCTAACCGTAGCATTGTTCTTACTGGCAGGGGACTGATAATATATATTTAGTGTTTCGCTTATGCTTTAGTCCCCAAAGTACAGATGCAGACGTAATAGCTGCTTCCTTGTAAATGGTTTCACAAACTGAGACTTCAGGAGAGCAGTAACAAGTGAGTGACAAAGAACCCACTCATTACACTGGAAATTAGCATACAAATTCCAACAGTCTAATGATTCCAAGAAAGCAGGCGAATCTGAGAAATAAAGTACATACTTTCCAGTTAGACTGCATGAAAGGAACTGCATTGCAGCATATTATCTTTTTGTATATTACAAGTTTGACTGATTGGGACTTTTATAGATTGGCTGTCAGTAGATATATTTACATATCCTTGATATGCCACTTTTTAAAGCAGAAATGCAAAACAATGAGGAATTCTAAACCACATTTCTAGTATATGTTCAGACATGCAAACATTTCCACTGCTTGTCTCTGCCTTATTATGGGTTTCAATCGAAATTTTGTGGCTTTATAATTGTGATCCTCAGATGTGCAAGACTGAAAGTGTGGCTGTGGGGTATATGTACTCGGGTGAGGATTGCAGCACCTCAAAGTATCCCCCTACACTGAATTGTGCCGATCTTTGAATTGGTAGATATAAGCAGATGGAATGTGAGGGATGCAGGGCAGTTCTCCCCAGTGGTGGCTGGTGACTTCAAATCAAAGGGGGGCTGCAGGAGACAGCTGAATGGGTGGGGTCAATGGTAAGGGGTGTGGTCAACTAGAAAGGGGAGGAGCTATGCTCAAAACCACAAAAGCTAACTAAATACACTGCCCTGGGTGCCAAACCGTCATTATGAGAGTCCAATCAAGACAAAATGAAGTGTAGAAGAATAAAAATATTTCAATGCAATGGCTGCATGACAGCTTACTTAATATCTAGATGGAAACAAAAAGGTTGTGAGGCATGAAAAAATAAATTTCTTTTTAAATACATTAATGGAATGCCAGTCAAAATCAAGTATAAGAAAAACAAGCAGCACTTAACTCAAACCACTTCTTGCACTGCAGTTCTAATTATAATTTATATTCAGCTTTATTAAAGTACCAAGTAACATGCTGAAAGTAGAAATCTCTGATGCCCCCACTTGTAAAAATGTTTCTTAGCCAAAAAAAGACCTGCTGCCTGACAACTATCTACTTGTTTCATGGGGAAAACATGATCAAAGTTAAAAATGAAAAGCAAACAAGAAATAAGTTCATGATACATTGCTTAAAAGAATTATTGTACAGGTTATGGACCACATGATTGGCATTCTGTTTAGTTTACGGGTAAAGCCTGCAGAGATGAGTGGAAGTCTCCAAGTGTAATGAGCTTCTTAAAATAATGTAATCCTGTCCTTTATTACAAATACTGTCATATGCATTTCAATACCCAAGGCTTATACATTATCTAGTTAAGTATTCTCTACATGGCAACAAAAGAAAGGCTTTCAGTGTTGGCAATTCTTTAACAGTATGCTTATTAAAGCTTACTTGCATCTTACGATCTCAACTAAGGTTACCTGATGTTCATTAAAGTATTGCTACTTAAACACAGAGCAACAGGCAGTTTGAGTAATAAGCATAAATCAACAGTTCAAAAAATATGACAGAAACCAGACCATTCTGCAGAAATCAAGGACAGATGAAAAGCCACTCTAGTACTTGTGTCTACCTTGGATGAGGGGGGGATACTCTGCACATTTACACTGCATAACTACTCCTTGCCTTGCTTCGACACATCCAGAGTCACTACATGGGGGATTGGGGTGCAACAAGTATGTTGCAATTTGAAATGTCTCTGGCTGACTGTGATGGCCCTGACACATTTGTCATACCTCTCAACCTCAGAGCAAGAAATCTGGACAAAGCCATACAAAGACGTGGGACAAAGGCCCAACAATAAGGACAATTTTTAAATATTGTTCTTATAAACTTAGAAAGATAATAGAATAGGTATTGCATTAGTATGAATTTTCTGAATGGTATGAAATCTGAAACTCAAATGTCTGTCATTATTTTCTAACTTCAGTCTTTAATGATTTGTCACTAATTTGCCAAAAAAAAACACAATTTTATGAAAAATGGGCCAAAAATGCAGTGGCGGCTGGTGACTTCAAATCAAAGGGGGGCTGCAGGAGACAGCTGAATGGGTGGGGTCAATGGGAAGGGGTGTGGCCATCCAGAAAGGGGAGGAGCTATGCTCAAAACCACAAAAACTAACTAAATACACTGCCTTGGGTGCCAAACCGTCATTATGAGAGTCCAATCAAGACAAAATGAAGTGTAGAAGAATAAAAATATTTCAATGCATTGGCTGCATGACAGCTTACTTAATATCTAGATGGAAACAAAAAGGTTGTGAGGCATAAAAAAATAAATAACTTTTTAAATACATTAATGGAATGCCAGTCAAAATCAAGTATAAGAAAAACAAGCAGCACTCAACTCAAACCACTTCTTGCACTTCAATTCTAATTATAATTTATATTCAGCTTTATTAAAGTACCAAGTAACATGCTGAAAGTAGAAATCTCTGATGCCCCCACTTGTAAAAATGTTTCTTATCCAAAAAAAGACCTGCTGCCTGACAACTATCTACTTGTTTCATGGGGAAACCATGATCAAAGTAAAAAATGAAAAGCAAACAAGAAATAAGCTCAAGATACATTGCTTAAAAGGATTACTGTACAGGTTATGGACCACACGATTGCCATTCTGTTTAGTTTACGGGTAAAGCCTGCAGAGATGACTGGAAGTCTCCAAGTGTAATGAGCTTCTTAAAATAATGTAATCCTGTCCTTTATTACAAATACTGTCATATGCATTTCAATACCCAAGGCTTATACATTATCTAGTTAAGTATTCTCTACATGGCAACAACAGAAAGGCTTTCGATGTTGGCAATTCTTTAACAGTATGCTTATTAAAGCTTACTTGCATCTTACAATCTCAGCCAAGCTTACCTGACGGTCATTAAAGTATTGCTACTTAAACACAGAGCAACAGGCACTTTGAGTAATAAGCATAAATCAACAGTACAAAAAATATGACAGAAACCAGACCATTCTGCAAAAATCAAAGCCACTCTAGTACTTGTGTCTACCTTGGATGGGGGGGATACTCTGCACATTTACACTGCATAACTACTCCTTGCCTTGCTTCGACACATCCAGAGTCACTACATGGGGGAATGGGGTGCAACAAGTATGTCACAATTTGAAATGTTTCTGGCTGACTGTGATGGCCCTGACACATTTGTCATACCTCTCAACCTCAGAGCAAGAAATCTGGACAAAGTCATACAAAGAAGTGGGACAAAGGCCCATAAATAAGGACAATTTTTAAATATTGCTCTTATAAACTTAGAAAGATAATAGAATAGGTCTTGCATTAGTATGAATTTTCTGAATGGTATGAAATCTGAAACTCAAATGTCTGTCATTATTTTCCAACTTCAGTCTTTAATGATTTGTCACTAATTTGCTAAAAAAACACAATTTTATGAAAAATGGACCAAAAATGTGATGCAAAAATATAAAATAGCCACACAATACAGCTGGGAACCTGTCAAAGAAGGGACATTTTTTAATAATAGTACTGCTAACTTGAGCAGCTGACAAAATAAAAGAATCTACATGCATTTCTGAAATAAAAGTAATCTATAACTCTGATCATTACAGTTATTTCTAAATTGTAAACTCTCCATGTTTTCTTCCAAAATTGCTATTTTGCGGAGGGATTATTAGGAGAAGAGCAACATTTTGAGCCAAATTCGGGGACAGTTGAGAGGTTTGGCTATGCCTAATTCTATAAAGCAATTTATTTGTATGTACCTCTCAACCTGTTAATGCAATAAATCTGGACAAGGCCAAATATATTGGGGGAACATAAACAGTACTAAAAATTGCTCTTGTATAAACTGAGACAGTTGATAGAACAGGTCTTACTTCAGCATGCATTTTTCTGAAGGTTATGAAGTCTGAAACTCAGTGTCATTAGTGACTTAATTCCTAAATGATTTTCCAGAAAACCACAAATACGAGGAACAAACCAAAAATAAGAAGCAAAAATCTATTCATTCTGTGAAAATCTGGACATTTGGGAGGTATAGTTCAGCTGGGGCTGTCTGAGTTTGCCGCCCTTCCCCCTCACAAAATTATGGTCGAATGGAGCCCTCCCCCCTGCAGCCATTCCAATGATCTATTACTTGGCTACATCACTCCATGTACCATAAACACTAATGTGCATACTGCTTTACTTCTATGATGATCTGGATTTCATTTGAAAGTTTTATTTTGCATTTTACAGCACAAACACTAAGACATCTGCTAAACAAAGCAACGCAGTCTCTCAATGAAAACAGGCTTAGCATTAAAAACTTCTCTGCCCTTGAAACGCACAATGAAACAGCATTGAAACCCACATTCAAAGAAAATACATTTTGCCAGTGGCAGATAAAGATTAACTTTGGGCTGTTTTCAAATCATAGGCCCCTTGCACATGAAACATACATGTGCTCTTTGATACATCTTCCTGATTCTACTAAATTATATTCCTTGTACAATACAGTACAGTTGTTAGACGACATTTTAAATTTATTGTTTTGAATATTTTTCCAGTAAACAATAAAACAAAATGCATGCACCAATGACAAAACTACCCAATTCAGAACATTTCCATCATAAAAGTCTACTCAACCTTCTACAGTCCACCAGTATCAGTAAATATGCACAATCACTGAAGTAGTAAAAGTCATCTAAATAATTCCACATTAAAGAAATCTGTAACAATGAAGAGGTTGCTGCTAGCAAACAACTTTATATGTCACTGTTTATTCATCTACAAATAAAGTGCCTGCTGCCCTTGAGGAATAAATTGCCTATGTTGCATGCATTAAAAAAAACAATAAGCTAGTAATATCGCAATAGGGACTGTATGGCAAACTGATAACAGGTTCATAGTTACTACTCTAGGTATCTTTGACAAAAAGACTGCAGCATCCACCCACTTTACAACACAGTACAGTATCAGCAATGCATCTGTCTACTGTGGGAGTAGAACCCACAGCCTTCTGCATCAAAAGCAAGTACACTACCTGTTGTGCTATTAATGCAAGCAGAATCAAATTTATTGGGGGGGGGGGGACAACCAGGGACACATTTTAAACATTACTTGTATAATGTTGGAAAGTTGCTAGAATAAAATGCTGTGTTACCACCATACATTTCACTGCCACGTCTTTAACCCAGGGGACCCTGTGCAAAACAGTCAGAGAAACATACCACTATGCCAAATCACCTGTTTCGTAAAAGAGAGTTAGATAAACTTAAATGGCTACCATTTAGTGAATTCAGTTCTCAGCATAGCTGTCAACCTCTTGGCACAAAACACCTGAACAAAGCCAATAATGGGGGAGGGGGATACAGCCCCCAAACATTCAGTGAATTCAGTTCTCACTATAGCTCTCAACCTCTTAGCAAAAAACATGTGGACAAAGCCAGTAATGGGGCGGGAATACAGCCCCCAAACATTCAATAAATATAGTTCTCACCATAGATAACTCTCAACCTTAGCACAAATACCTGGACAAAGCCCGTAATGGGGAAATACAGTCCCAAAAATAGGGACAAATTTCAAATATCCATGTTATAAACTTAGACAACTGGGGCATTTTACACACACACACACTAAATGTATCCTCTAACCTCACCCTAACAGTAAACACTCACAATTAAATACACTTAATTGAGCCCCTTACCTAACTCTTACTCTAACCCCAACTCAAACACATTCTCAATCACACACACACCTGACAAAAAATCTGTTAGATAAACTGGATGTTCAACCAAAAAAACATGGTACTTTCACCTATCAACGAAAGCAATCTTTGACCAGGCAACTGGAATCCCTCTCTCTCTCTCTCTATATATATATATATATATATATATATATATATATAGAGAGAGAGAGAGATAAATAGATGGCTATATAAATCTATACATATTGATAGTGTTCAAACTATGAACATTCTGTCTTTTAAATTAACTTGTCTCTGCAAATATGTTGTTTTCTGCTGCTTATGTTGTAAACTAACTTATGTAACATTACATTAACTGGCATATATAAGATACATTTTTAGAATAAAATTATATACTGTTGTTCCTCTGGAGCACCGGTCATGAGTGAAAAGGGTCACTGACCAGTCCACTTAGGTTATCAGGGTGCAATAAATAAAAAAACTCCGTAAAAGTCTCTGTAGACTGTGCTCCACCAAATGTGCTGTCTGTCCTTGGAGAAATATCTAGGTAATACTCACTGTATTCTACTCTGGTCTTCTTCCTCTTCTTCTTCTTCTTTCTTCACTTCTTCTTCAGCACAGCAACAGCACCAAAATATAGGCCGCCCAAAAATATATATATATAAAAATAGGTAAATGATAAAATCCTTCCTTCCCTTGTCAGTCACGACTCGCAAGTGAAACTGTTTGATTCTCACTCTTTTCCCAGCACATAAAGCCCGGGAAGAGAGCGACAACCAATCAGCAGCATTTAGCCCAAGCACGTCATGTACGTGCCTGCAGACGTCGCAGTCCAAACCCCTTCTAATTCTATGCGGTTTGGAACCGCATAGACTGCTGGGCATCACACTGATGCCTGAATTTCCTCACCGGGCTGCAACAAAAACAAAAAAAAAAAGTTTTTATTTTAAACCGCCGCAACCCGAGCCGGTTAAAGTGCGCATGCGCGTACTTGCCGATGCAGGAAGGACCGGCTTGCTGACAATGCTGAGTGACCGCGGACACAATAAACAAAAAAAAAATAATAATACAGTAAATTAGTTAAATTATACACTGTCCACAAGGCTGAGGGGGCTGCAGTCCGGCAGTCCGATGCCACGAGCCGCCCCTGCAAAAATGTGATGTAAAAATATAAAATAGCCACACAATACAGCTGGTAACATGTTAAAGAAAGGACACTTTAATATTAGTACTGCTAACTTGAGCAGCTGACAAAATAAAAGAATCTACATGCATTTCTGAAATAAAAGTAATCGATAACTCTGATTATTACAGTTATTTCTTAATTGTAAACCCTCCATGTTTTCTTCCAAAATTGCTATTTTTGCAGAGGGATTATTAGGGGGAAGAGCAACATTTTGAGCCAAAATCAGGGACAGTTGAGAGGTTTGGCTATGCCTAATTCTATAAAGCAATTTATTTGCCTGTACCTCTCAACCTGATAATGCAATAAATCTGGACAAGGCCAAATATATTGGGGGAACATATAAACAGTACTAAAAACTGCTCTTCTATAAACTGAGACAGTTGATAGAACAACAGGTCTTACTTTAGCATGCATTTTTCTGAAGGTTATGAAGTCTGAAACTCAGTGTGTCATTATTTAGTGACTTAATTCCTAAATGATTTGCCAGAAAACCATAAATGTTATGAGGAACAAACCAAAAATAAAAAGCAAAAATCTATTCATTCTTTGAAAATCTGGACAGTTGGGAGGTATAGTTCAGCTGGGGCTGTCTTTAAGTTTGCCGCCCTTCCCCCTCACAAAATCATGGTCGAATGGAGCCTCCCCCTGCAGCCATTCCAATGATCCATTACTTGGCTATTTCACTCCATTTACCATAAACACTAATGTGCATACTGATTTACTTCTATGATGATTTGGACTTCATTTGAAAGTTTTATTTTGCATTTTACAGCACAAACACTACAACATCTGCTAAACAAACTTAGCATTAAAACTTTTCTGCCCTTGAAACTCACATTCATTGAAACAGCATTGAAACCCACATTCAAAGAAAATACATTTTACCAGTGGCAGATAAAGATTAATTCTGGGCTGTTTTCAAATCATAGGTCCCTTGCATATGAAACATACATGTGCTCTTTGATACACCTTCCTATTGTTTTGAACATTTTTCCAGTAAACTATGAAACAAAACGCATGCACCAATAATGACAAAACTGCCCAATTCAGAACATCTTTCCAGTAAACAATGAAACAAAATGCATGCACCCATAATGATAAAACTGCCCAGTTCAGAACATTACCATCATAAAAGTCTACTCAAACTTCTACAGTCCACCATTATCAGTAAATATACACAATTCTGCAGTCCACCATTATCAGTAAATATGCACAATTCTACAGTCCACCATTATAAGTAAATATGCACAATCTCTGAAGTAAAAAAGTCATCTAAATAATTCCACATTAAATAAATCTGTAACTAATGAAGAGGTTGCTGCTAGCAAACACCTTTATATTTCATGGTTTCATCTAAATATAGTGTCTGATGCCCCTGAGGAATAAATTGCCTATATTACATTAAAAATGATAAGCTAGTAAAATTGCAATAGGAAATGGATGGCAAACTGATAACAGGCTCATAGTTAGTATCTTAACTTTTTCAGTACGGCATTATTCACCCCTTGTGGGAGTAGAACCAACAATCTTCTGCATCAAAAGCAAATACACAACCTGTTGTGCTATTAACAATGCAAGCTGACTTAGCATAAGCAGCACTAAACATCTCTTCCCCTGCAGCTCTCAGCTCCTTGTAAAATCTACTCAATATTCAACTGCATCTCAACTTCACAGCACAAGAAATCTGGAAAAAGCCAAATTTATTGGGGGGGGGGTCAAAAGCCCAAAAACCAGGGACACATTAAACATTGCTTGTATAATCTTGGAAAGTTGCTAGAATAAAATGTTGTGTTACCACCATACATTTTACTGCCAAGGTCCCTGTACCAAAGAGTCAGAGCAACATACTACTATGCCAAATCAGCTGCTTTGTGAAAGAAAAATGCTGTGTTACCACCATACATTTTATTACCAATGTCCCTATGCAAAACAGTCAGAGCAACATACCACTATGCCAGATCACCTGCTTTGTGAAAGAAAAATGCTGTGTTACCACCATACATTTTACTGCCAAGGTCCCTGTGCAAAACAGTCAGAGCAACATACCACTATGCCAAATCAGCTGCTTTGTGAAAGAGTGGAAGACTGAAACATAAATGGCTATCATTTAATGAATTCAGTTCTCACCACAGCTGTCAACCTCTTAGCACAAAACACCTGGACAAACCCAGTAATGAGGGAATACAGCCCTCAAACATATTCAGTGAATTCAGTTCTTGCCATAGCTGTCAACCTTAGCACAAAAAACCTGGACAAAGCCAATAATGGGGTAATATAGAACCAAAAATAAGGACAAATTTCAAATAGTCATCTTATAAACTTAGAAAATTGCTAGAATAAAAGGTTGTGTTACTATGTATTTTCTGAAGAATATGAAGTCTGAAATTCAAATGCCTGTCAATTTTACTTCTGACGGAACAAAAACAATTTTCAGCAGAGGCCCAGGGAGAAATACTACAGACACGTCTTTGTAAAATGGCAGGACACCAGAGCAAATCCACACAAACACAGGGATGAGATGCAGACTTCACACAGAAGGCACCCCAGCCAAGAATCAAACCAGAAAACCTATAGTTGTGAGGCAACAATGCTACCACTGCACCATCAAATATGTAAGGAATTAAACATTCAGAAACCTGAAGTCTGAAATTCAAATGCCTGTCAATTTTATTTAACATTTGTTAATCAGGACAGTCTGACTTGCAACAAAAAAACAATTTTCAGCAGAGGCCCATGAAGAAATAATGCAGACATGTCTTTGTAACATGGGAGGACACCAAAGCAAACCCACACAAACACAGGGAGAAGATGCAGACCCCACCCAGAAGGCACCCCAGCAAAGAATCAAACCTGAGAACCTGCAGTTGTGAGGCAACAATGCTACCACTGCACCATCAAATATCAAGCATTGCAAACTTTTAGAAACCACAGATATTATGAGGAACAGATCAGATCAAATATGAGGTAAAAATCTGCAATTTTTTTTACAAATGGTAGTGGGTAGGGAATTCAGGTCCTTAACACCTGCATACAAGGTACAGGGTTCAAGCCTGAGGTATTCTCTACCACATGACCATGAATTTGTTCTAGCCACCTGTATACAGCAACTGGGGCATTCACACACACACTCTCTTACCTATCCCTTTGTGCCATTAAATCCATACCTGGAGTGATGTAGATCCCATCCCTTCGTGCCATTAAATCCATACCTGGAGTGATGTAGATCCCATCCCTTCGAAATCCATAGCTGTTCGTGCACTACAAACCTGCCCGCGCATTACGTCCATTGGAGCACATCCACCACGCGAGATGTTCTTCCCCCGACGAGACTCCAGCCGGCCGACGTTACAGTCCGAGTCCAATGCATTTCCAGCGACAGTCTACGCAGTTACAACTGCATGGACATCTGGGATCTCTGCTCTTACATGTTTCCCAGTATGGACTGCGGACTAGTGCGCATGTGTGAAAGTCCGTGAATTTAAAAATTTTTTTTTATCTTTTATTTTTTGTTTTTATCTTGTATTTTCTTTATTTTTTACAGCTGGGGGGGCTGCAGTCTGGCAGTTCAATAGCATGGGCCGCCCCTGGTTCTCCCACCCTTCCAAAACGCTTTGGTGGCATTACAGCAAGTTTTGAGACTTGCTATATTCCTTATACAGTGGCACTTTATTTTACAAAGCTGGCAAACTCGCAGTTATGGTCTTACTCTTCTGATAGGGAGCTCTTCCTTAACTATCAGTGTCATAATTCAAACATTAAATTGCTGAATTTTGTAGGTGGTATGGGGGGGTGCAGGGGGGGCTTGCCCCCCTGCAAAAATGTAGAAAAAAGTTGTTGTGAAGCTAAATACAATAGCACATTCACTTCACTGGAACAATTATCATCCAGAAAGTGCTCTGTATTTGCCACAGAAGTTGCTGTAAATCACAATGTAATTTAAAGGGATAGATGTTGCTTTCTCCTGAATGGATTGAATGTGTTTGTTTCGTTCTTGTAAGTTTTGCTTTTGTGAATGTTCATTATTCTGCAGTTTTGACTTCTCATTCTTTTCAGTTTTGGTCATATGTTAATTTGGCAAACTGACAAAGACAGATATTATATATATATATATATATATATATATATATATTTTGGGGGCACACTGAGTTGGGGAGATTTTTCCAGTGGAGACAGAGTAAGTCATCGATTGTGCTTCCTGATGGCAGGGCTGTTTGGTGGGAATGCCCCTGGGGGTTAGTGCGAGATTGGCTTCTGCTATCAGCCCAGAGCACAACCCTGGTGTTTGGCCAAATGTGTGCAAAGGGGAGGGGTAAAATTAGCAAGTAAATATACCAACCCATCCCTATGGCTGCCTGAATGATTGTCTCTCCCTGCTGCCTCTTGTCCTGGTGATGAGGAGCAAATGAGTCCATTGATCAGAAGGTGGCTCAAAACAGACAGTAAACGGGGGGTCAAAAAAGGAAAAAAAAATGAATATGTATGAAAGGATTTGTTCTACAATTAACCTCAGTTTCTAATAAAACTAAAACTTTTACTTAATGACCTCTAACAACTGCTCATGTAACACCTAACTAATCACTAAAGACATAAAAACTAACCAAACAATTGAAAAAAGAAGCTGTATTAATTGAGTAATGTATTCTTTCTGATTACTAATAGATGCAATCTGGATGTCACCAGTATCATGAAACTAGGCATGCATGATATGAAACACTTCTAGCTACATTTTGCATATGAAAACTGCTTCAGTAATGGTTATTGCATATACATACTTAGTGATTTCTGAGAAGTGCAAACTAAGACATACAGATGTTAAGTTGTTTAGCATGTAAACATGACAGCTGTATAACTTAAATATATTACTGTGCTGTGTGGCAGCCCTAATGCTTGCATGTTCATTGTTTCTGTATACTGTCTATGAGTGAGGATTATGCTTGAACATCTTGCTTTATTGAAAATTGTGATTACCTCTATTTGCAGATTATGTGACAATGTATAAGTAGCTGATGGCATACATTACTCCAGTCATCTCTGCATAGAAAAGCATGCTGATATGTATTTTCAGCCACAGCAGCAAGGGTGACTACAGATATGGACAGTTTTATTGTAGGCAATTAAGTAGTTTTTCAGGAGGAGACTGGAGCACTTTGAGAAAAATCCATATAGACAAGAGGAGAACATGCAGACTCCATGGGCAGTGAGTGGAGGTCAAGATTGGACCCCTGACAAAAAAAGACACCCTTCACATCCACTTATGGTCATGCGAAGGGGAATTCAACTACCCTTTGATTAGCTGGAGTACCTATACCTCCAAAGCAGAGTACGTCTAGAAATTCTTGGAATTAAGCAATAAAAACTTCCTGGAATAGAAAGTTAAAATCTCACTGGAGGACATAGTATTCTAACTACTATTCCCCAGATTTCTCTTTCTGTAGTCATTGGACTTTAAATGTGTGGCTCTTAGCAGGGTGACAGTAGTTTGCTTGATAGGGATGACCTGGAGGTGAGTCCCTGATGACTTCCTTGTCTAATTCTCAGGAGAGGGTCCTCTCCTGAAAGTGGGCCAGAGGGGCCTCTAGTGATCTCCTGGTGTTAGTATTTTTTGGCTTTTTTTATCTGCATTGTCCTCTCTGGCTTTCATTTAACTAGCTATAACTGTTTTTGTGTCTATCTGCTGATTTCTGAAGTATCTGCACTTAAAAGTAGCATTTTGGTCGACTCTGGTCGAATAATACTGTTTTTTTGTTAATTTAACTGCTGAGGCTGCCCACTAAAGTGTGCTAGCCTGTGTAAATCGATTTTACTGTTTGCTTAACTGCATTTCTGTGTGCTTTCCTGAAAAAAAAAAAAAAAAAATACTCCTTGTTTTCCCGCCTTTGCTCGACTAGTTAAGACCAGTATACAGGCTTTGCTGTATTCTGGGCTGTGTGTAGTTCCTGTGTTGGCCATTGCCTTACTTGGATAGAAGGAAGTTTCTGAGCTCACCAGTGGGAGTGGGGAGCCTTGAGCAGCCTATCTGTCCCTGGGGGAAGTGACCTCAGCACTTGAGCTGTAAATCATTGGTTGCCTTGGACCATTTCTAGCTCTTTTCAAGTTCCCTGTATAAAAATCCACCTCAGGGCATTTTTTTCTGGCTATATACCCAAGCAGAGCTCCACGTGGTCCTGCAGAGGGGTCCTGGCAACAGAGAACTGAAAGAAGCGACCACTTTCCAGATTTAAGTATTTTTGGCTTTTTATCTGCATTGTCCTCTCTGGCTTTCATTTAACTAGATATAACTGTTTTTGTGTCTATCTGCTGATTTCTGAAGTATCTGCACTTAAAAGTAGCATTTTGGTCGACTCTGGTCGAATAATACTGTTTTTTTGTTAATTTAACTGCTGAGGCTGCCCACTAAAGTGTGCTAGCCTGTGTAAATCAATTTTACTGTTTGCTTAACTGTATTTCTGTGTGCTTTCCTGAAAAACAAAAACAAAAAAAATACTCCTTGTTTTCCGCCTTTGCTCGACTAGTTAAGACCAGTATACAGGCTTTGCTGTATTCTGGGCTGTGTGTAGTTCCTGTGTTGGCCATTGCCTTACTTGGATAGAAGGAAGTTTCTGAGCTCACCAGTGGGAGTGGGGAGCCTTGAGCAGCCTATCTGTCCCTGGGGGAAGTGACCTCAGCACTTGAGCTGTAAATCATTGGTTGCCTTGGACCATTTCTAGCTCTTTTCAAGTTCCCTGTATAAAAATCCGCCTCAGGGCATTTTTTTTCTGGCTATATACCCAAGCAGAGCTCCACGTGGTCCTGCAGAGGGGTCCTGGCAACAGAGAACTGAAAGAAGCGACCACTTTCCAGATTTAAGTATTTTTGGCTTTTTATCTGCATTGTCCTCTCTGGCTTTCATTTAACTAGATATAACTGTTTTGTGTCTATCTGCTGATTTCTGAAGTATCTGCACTTAAAAGTAGCATTTTGGTCGACTCTGGTCGAATAATACTGTTTTTTTGTTAATTTAACTGCTGAGGCTGCCCACTAAAGTGTGCTAGCCTGTGTAAATCAATTTTACTGTTTGCTTAACTGCATTTCTGTGTGCTTTCCTGAAAAAACAAAAAACAAAAAAAAAATACTCCTTGTTTTCCCGCCTTTGCTCAACTAGTTAAGACCAGTATACAGGCTTTGCTGTATTCTCGGCTGTGTGTAGTTCCTGTGTTGGCCATTGCCTTACTTGGATAGAAGGAGGTTTCTGAGCTCACCAGTGGGAGTGGGGAGCCTTGAGCAGCCTATCTGTCCCTGGGGGAAGTGACCTCAGCACTTGAGCTGTAAATCATTGGTTGCCTTGGACCATTTCTAGCTCTTTTCAAGTTCCCTGTATAAAAATCCGCCTCAGGGCATTTTTTTCTGGCTATATACCCAAGCAGAGCTCCACGTGGTCCTGCAGAGGGGTCCTGGCAACAGAGAACTGAAAGAAGCGACCACTTTCCAGATTTAAGTATTTTTTGGCTTTTTTTATCTGCGTTGTCCTCTCTGGCTTTCATTTAACTAGATATAACTGTTTTTGTGTCTATCTGCTGATTTCTGAAGTATCTGCACTTAAAAGTAGCATTTTGGTCGACTCTGGTCGAATAATACTGTTTTTTTGTTAATTTAACTGCTGAGGCTGCCCACTAAAGTGTGCTAGCCTGTGTAAATCAATTTTACTGTTTGCTTAACTGCATTTCTGTGTGCTTTCCTGAAAAAACAAAAAAAAAAAAAATACTCCTTGTTTTCCCGCCTTTGCTCGACTAGTTAAGACCAGTATACAGGCTTTGCTGTATTCTGGGCTGTGTGTAGTTCCTGTGTTGGCCATTGCCTTACTTGGATAGAAGGAAGTTTCTGAGCTCACCAGTGGGAGTGGGGAGCCTTGAGCAGCCTATCTGTCCCTGGGGGAAGTGACCTCAGCACTTGAGCTGTAAATCATTGGTTGCCTTGGACCATTTCTAGCTCTTTTCAAGTTCCCTGTATAAAAATCCGCCTCAGGGCATTTTTTTCTGGCTATATACCCAAGCAGAGCTCCACGTGGTCCTGCAGAGGGTCCTGGCAACAGAGAACTGAAAGAAGCGACCACTTTCCAGATTTAAGTATTTTTTGGCTTTTTTTATCTGCATTGTCCTCTCTGGCTTTCATTTAACTAGATATAACTGTTTTTGTGTCTATCTGCTGATTTCTGAAGTATCTGCACTTAAAAGTAGCATTTTGGTCGACTCTGGTCGAATAATACTGTTTTTTTGTTAATTTAACTGCTGAGGCTGCCCACTAAAGTGTGCTAGCCTGTGTAAATCAATTTTACTGTTTGCTTAACTGCATTTCTGTGTGCTTTCCTGAAAAAACAAAAAACAAAAAAAAAATACTCCTTGTTTTCCCGCCTTTGCTCAACTAGTTAAGACCAGTATACAGGCTTTGCTGTATTCTCGGCTGTGTGTAGTTCCTGTGTTGGCCATTGCCTTACTTGGATAGAAGGAGGTTTCTGAGCTCACCAGTGGGAGTGGGGAGCCTTGAGCAGCCTATCTGTCCCTGGGGGAAGTGACCTCAGCACTTGAGCTGTAAATCATTGGTTGCCTTGGACCATTTCTAGCTCTTTTCAAGTTCCCTGTATAAAAATCCAACTCAGGGCGTTTTTGCGCGGTTGGGCGCCTAGCGCAGCAGCGGTTATACAGGTTTAAACTATTTCTGGCTCCGCCAAGTCTGCTCTTCAATTTTTCCCTTAGAAGCTCTACTCAGTCTATTTAGCTGTATATATTAGCACTTGTTTTCGGAACTTCTATCCTTAGCAAGCACTCATAATAAAACAAGCACTCTTACCCTAAAGTAAGCACTACAGGCATCCACTACCCCCTGTGAATACCCACTTCCCTTAAAGTCACAGCACTCCTTATAATATTCTAGTATGTCGAGTGGTAGACCACTAGCATCCTCTCTTGTTCAGCTGGTTAATCTGGGAATCTTAAGACAATGTTACAATTGTCTCATGTACACAGACAACCCTCTCCTCCTTCCTACTAACACATATACTTGTGAGAGATGCAACTATATAGCCAGACTGGAGGCTGAACTCTCTCAACTCAGGACTGGCAAGACCAGACAGGAGGAGATGGTACCCACACCCAAAGCAAAACCAGTCACACATAAAACCACCACTACTACAAACCAAACACATAAGAACACAAAGACATACTCGGAGGCTCTTATAAAAACTTACCAAAACAACAGAGGCCTCCAAAGCAGACACCCAGAAATACACCCCCACAAAACGCAACACCTACAACACATACCTCAAGCAACAGGTGTGTCACACAATCACAGCCCCTAAGGCAAAACACTATGCCAGAGACATTAGTAATAGGTGACTCTATAGTCAGACACACCGACGCTCCACTTACCAGGCTGAATAAGGAGAGGGTAACGGTGAGCTGCCTATCGGGAGCTAGGATCCGCCACATTACACACGCACTCAGGTCACTCCAAAGCAAGTACAAGTATGATTCAGTCATTGTCCATGCGGGTGTGAATGACCTGAGACGTACCTCCCTGGACTACATGAAAAGAGACATTGAGGAGCTCTCCGATTATGTAGCCCAGACTGGTATGACCCTGACCCTGAGCAGCATCCTGCCTTCACCAAGAATGATGCCTCAGTACAAAGACAAAATGATCAGTTTTAACAATTGGCTTAATCACTGGTGTCATTCTAAAGGGATCCAATGTCTGTCAGCCTGGGATGACATGCTGGACAAGCCACGTTGCTTCGCAAGGGATGGCTTGCACCTGTCACCACTGGGCTTCCGGATACTGGCCAAGGCTCTTGCCACCCCCATAGTGCCTTTTTTAGGCAATGCTCAAAGGACAAATCAACCTCCATAAAAAACAAAAATGGAAAAAAATTAAGGGTAATGCTGCTCAACGCCAGAAGTCTAAATCTCAAGATGCAGGCACTCAAAGCACTTCTCAGTATGGAGAACATCGATGTCTGTGCAGTAACTGAAACCTGGTTCAAGGCTCCTGAGAGCACTCCAGTGCTACCAGGCTATACTCATATCATGCTTTGCCTCAAGTTCCAGGCCGAACCACAAAGGGAGGAGGAGTGTCTATTTTCATAAAGGACACCTACACCTCTCGATTGGTGGCTACCCATGAAGCATCAGAAACCATACAAGTTTTACTCACCATAGGCAAAACTGCCATACAACTGGTCGCATGTTATAGAACACCCTCCCAATCCCAGGAATCCCATCAAGCGTTCCTGAAAACACTGGAGGATATGAATGTCACACCAAACACCATCATATTGGGTGACTTCAACTACCCCAACATAGACTGGGCCCACTATTCTAGCCCTAACACCCTAGCCCAAAGATTCCTGGAATTCATAAACTCAAATGCTATGGAGCAACTGGTCACTTCTCCTACGAGGAGAGATAATATACTTGACCTGATTATCACAAACATGGGGTCCAAATGCTCCGCACCGGATATAAACCCCTCACTAGTAAGATCTGATCATAAACTGATCACGTTGGATGTACATATCCCACCCAACCCCCAGAACAAAAGACTACAGTGAAAAACTTTTCAAAAGCTGACTTTGCTCCTTAAGTCAGAAATGATATCCTTTAAGCCTACTGGGTTAATGGAAACCACATCCCAAAATGCTGAATCCTTCACAAAAGCCTTCTACGGACATCTCCAAGAATGCATGGATCAAGCAATCCCAACTAAAACCAAGACCCTCTCCACCAAGGAAAACACCCGGTTTGGTGGACCCGCTATAAACAAACTGTACAACAAAAGAAGGAAGCTACTGCAGGACAAAGCCAAATCCCACAAGGGAAAGGCTTCCCTGATCAGCACAAGTAAAAAACTATGTTCTCTCATAAAAACATCTAAAGCAAACTTTGAGAAAAAGATTGCCAAGGATACCAAAGACAATCACAAGGCCTTCTTCAATTATGTCAGAACCTTGGGAAGAAATTCTCAGATATGCTCTGAGTTAGTACACAATGACAAAAAATTCACTGACCCTACCGACATTGCCAATATTCTGGCAGATAGGTTCAGTGCAAATTTCTCCCCTCCCTCACCCCTAAAGATGAAGTAATTATCCCTGCTGAATGTAACCTACCTGTCATCACAGACATACAGGTGAAATCAGCACTCAACAAGGCAAAAAACACAGCATCTATGGGACCCGATGGTATCCCCGGTTGCGTGTTACGTGAACTTCAAGATGAACTAAACCCGCCCCTAAGAATGCTATTCAATCTTAGCCTCACTACAGGATATGTACCTGAACACTGGCGCACAGCAACAGTGGTCCCACTCCACAAAGGGGGAAATTCTACTGACCCTGGTAACTACCACCCCATAAGTTTGACCAGCCTGGTCTGTAAGGCTATGGAAAGAATCATCATGGAACTCATAAATGGCGACATTGGGGATCTGCAGACCCTTGATCCCACCCAGTTCGGTTTTGTAAAAGGCAAGTCCTGCCTCTTAAACCTGGTTGACTTCTTCGAGACAGTCACTAGTGCCATCGACGAGGGCAAGGCTGTCCACACTGCCTACTTGGACTTGGCTAAGGCCTTTGACACGATACCACACTCTGGCATCATTGACAAGCTCAGCAGCCTAAATGTAAATCCATATGTCACAAGATGGGTAGCAAACTGGCTAAAAAACAGAACCCATAAGGTTAAAATTGCTGGAGCCATGTCAGACTCAAAACCAGTCACGAGTGGTGTCCCACATGGCTCAGTCTTGGGTCCACTCTTATTCGGCATTTACTTCTCAGATGTGAAAGCAAATATGGGAGGATTATGGCTGACAAAGTTTGCAGATGACTGCAAACTGGGTGCCATAGTTGATTCACCTGCTGACACACACATCCTACAGAAAGGTCTCACTGAAACGGACAACTGGTGCCGGAATCATGGCCTCAAACTTAACGCCAAAAATGTATAGTCATCCCCTTTGGGAAAAACAAAGTACCCACAAATTATCACGTAGACAATAACCCACTGAATACGGAAGAAGTAATCAGAGACCTGGGGACTCAAGTCGATAGTGACCTCTCCTTTGACAACCATGTTGCCAAAGTGGTCAGAAAGACATTCTACCTTGCCCATCTCATCATGAAGGGATTCTCATCCAGATCAAAGGAGGTCATTGTACCTCTATATTCCTCCCTTGTCAGGCCCATGATTGAATATAATGCTCCATTTGGGATGTATCTCACCCGGCACATGCAACAACTGGAAAGACCCCAGAAGTACCTCACCAAGAGGATCATAGGTCTCAAACATGTGCCTTATCCAGCTAGATTAAAGAAACTCCAGCTCTATTCAGTAGCATACCACCTGCTCAGAGGTGATTTGTGCCTAACATATAGGGCCATGTCCAACCAGGAATTGATGGACATGCTCCATCTCAAAAAATCCAAATCCACCAGAACCACGTGAGCTAAAGATTTCAACCTCTGCACAAATATGAATAGGACATGCTGGAGGGATAGATTCATAACACAGAGGTTACCCATACTCTGGAACAAAATCCCAGTTCATGTGAGACAGAGCCCTTCATTGGCACTGTTCAAGAAAAATCTCGATGCATGGATGGGAGATCACAAGTTTACCCCGGGAGTCACCTCAGTGTCACTACTAGACAGAGGTATAGTTTACTAAATAATGGGGTCCCACATGTGTCACTACTAGAGAGGCGCAACTATATAGTATGGGGTGGCGTAAGCCACATCACTGTTGGCTAGGCTTATAAATGCCCCCGGGCAGATAGCCTAGTACACTACTATGAAACTATGAAACTATGAAGGCTGATGGTTGCCCAGGGGTATTGGCAATTTGTAGCGCCTCCTAGCATGATTGATGGATTCACACAGCTGGTAGACCTTATTCATTAGACCACCACAACAGCAATGAGCTGATAACATCTTTCGGCCATGTGAGTGATGCCTGGGTTTTGCTCTCTGAGCTGGTCTGGCATACAACCATGTCAGGACATTACCCTATCTCCACCCTGGTGTTTCTCTCCTTTATGTGTCATTCTTCATTCCTTGTTCATTGTCCAGTCCTTCACATTGTCATTTGTCTACCCTCTATATATATGTATATATATATATATATATATATATATATATATATATATATATATATATATATATATATATACATACATATATATATATATATATATATATATATGTGTGTCTATCCAACCTTTTGTGTGAATATCACCCTGTCTGTCTGTGTTCCACGTTTGTTTGTCTACTCCTATTACCTGCCCTTTGGCCTCTGTCCTATCCACAACAATCCCTTACTACATTCTCTACCTACCCTCTTTTATTTCACTTAAAAAAGAGGCTTGTTTCCCCTGAAAAAATTACCATCCTTTCACCTTTCTTATCTTATGATCTTATGATCATGCTTCTGTGTTTCCATCTGCTTTCTGTTCCCCCATTTTCTGCTTCCTTATTTATGCCATTTCCTCCTTCCATTTATGATGAACAGGGCTGCCACTTTGCTGTGAGCACCCACTTTGATGTACCTGCTGGTAACTAATGCTGTCCTCCTTGTGTCAAATGCTTGTGGCATTCTGTTCTGTGACACTGCCCTGCATGTGTGAGCATGCATTACTAGGGTGCTCTTCTCTGCCTTGCCTGTGTCATCCATTACATTGCTTACATGTGCTACTGTACACAGAGTAACCTAGCTGTGTTTATTCTGTTATCTCTTTACTTATCTGTTCCTTTGGTAGGAATGCCATTGCTACTCGATGCCTAATACATGATTGATTAGCTGTGCCTCTCTGCACAGTAACCATCTTGAAAAATTAATGTTGTGTGCCTCTGCAGCTATTGTCTATGAATTCCTGCCTTTACTTTATTCTGTGGCACACAGATACAAGACACACAATCTCAAAATGTTCTGCCCAGCATATTCAGACTAAATACATTTATGCTTAACAGGTTATTAATGCCTAGTATTTGGCAGAATCAAAAGTCCCTTTTGACTCTTTTGATTTTGTCTTTCATTCTGGATCGATGCAAATAAATGCTATAGCAGTGTTACCTCCTACATGTATTGTATCCTATGGGACTGCCTCACTACACTAGGTACATTACATTGTTCCTTGTATTTTTATTTTTTATTTCTGTTGTATTCATTCAAGAATTGGGAAAACCCACTAGGCATAAGTCTGTTTTCTGTTGTGATTGGAAAGCGCTATGTAGTTAACTCACTTGCTCAGAGTGACAGAGAAGAGCAATACAGGCAGAGAGAACTGTTTCCTGGGCTACAGAATGAATCTCTTTAGCAGCTTATTACATTATTAGTCTGCGCTAAAGTTCGAGATTTATTTAAATAAGTACAGTGCTATTTTATATGCTGAATGTGTCATGTTCAGGCTAATACAGCCATCACTCTTGCATTTTATCAGTTATATCATGCTGTGGCTTTCAAGCAACATGTGATTTGATAACAGCATCGCAGAATTACAACCATCATGTAAGGAGTACATTGAGTACATTCTTGTCCTACACTAGTTTCAAATGTTTTTAACATGATTTTCACTTCTTGCTGTCATTTGCTGTTCAGTAGCCGCGGTGGTGCAGTGGTAGCATTGTCGCCTCACAGCAAGAGGTTCTCCCATTCGATTCCCAGTTGGAGCGCCTTCTGTGTGGAGTTTGCATGTCCTGAGTCCTCCCCGTGGTTGAGTGGCCACCAAAAGACATGCGTGAATGGGCGTGCCTTTGCTGAAGGTTGGGCATTGCGTTGGCACCTCGGCACCGTGAAAATCTACTGCCAATCATTAGTGGACCGGAGTTCCGCTGTGGCAACCCCTACCCAGGAAAAAGCCGAAAGAATAACAACAGCTGTCAGTTGCTGTTCAGTGTTGTACTTCTCTAATATTTCAGTGCATGCAAGTATAGAGAAATACAGTTAAAATAAATTATAGATACATGAGACTATTCTATCTGATTATTATCAGTGCTGATTCTGACAGGGGGAGGGTAGCTCGTAAAGTTGTACTCACTCCGTTACTATCAGATAGTTAACAAGCATAGAACTTGTGGCAATGGCAACTTTACCAAACATTCAGCACAAAATTGCAAAATCACTTAATGAGACACATGGTAGTTACAGTAATAGTAACAACATACTAGCTAATTTCACAGACCACGCATTCCTTCTTAATTAGAATGATTTGACTTGTTTTTTATTATACAATGTTTCTCTTTAGCCTTCTGTGCTTTAATAGCTCACATGGATTTAATCAGCAGGAGACTATACTACCTGCAGGCTATTGACAACATTCCAGAACGTTTTTTAGCACTCTCTAATATTCACAGCTTTGCTGCCTTCTGGTAGGATGTCATGGACTGCACAACTCAAACTAAGTTGGCAAATACCCCACCAAATAATGTCACATGTTGATTCTAAAATGAAACTAATTACAAGACCACTACAGTGAATCAGTCTGAAATACTGCAGTTAAGTAACGTGTTTACAGAATGTAATAGTAACAAGCAGACATGTGGACTTTCTGAGCAAAGGAACCAGGGTAAATTTATTTCAAGAAAATATCACTGGTGTCAGACAATCTGCACTGTGTGCTATTTTCCATTACTGTTGTTAAATTTATTCCAAGAGACCCTGGGAAACATCATTAGGAAGAACAGCAGAAATATAGTAAGGGCAAGAGCTGCTATAGTCATTCCCCCTTCACTGTGCAAGTCTGAGGAAATCACTTAAGCAGACAAGTACTTCTGCGTATCCATTTTAAAGAAAACAGGCCTCTACCCAATGGTTGACGTAGTTAAAAAAATAATTAAATGTTACAGAACCCTTGCTTCTTACACAAAAAATATACTTTCCCTATATTAAGCTGAACTGCATTTCTGCAATATTTTGTCTTTTTTTTCAGACTGAGCCAAATGTTAAACACAAAAACTGAAAAACCTCCAAAGAAAACTTTGACCTACTACACATACTTACTTAAATGTCTACTTTGTAGTCACACAATAGTGGGTAAAAGTGCAAATTCCCATTAAAAGCACAAAGTGGTCTCTCACAAACAGTGAGAGTTATGTAATGTAAATCAATCACTTTTTGATTTACTCTTGACAAAAGAAATGTGATGATCAAGGATTGCAAAATGTGCTATGAGATAGTGCAGGACTACCAAGACATACTAAGATTATAATTAGTTTAAAACGCTCAGCTACTCTCAAATAAATGGAACTGGTTCTAAGAAATCCGCTATTATTTTTATTACAGCTGAGAGCATTCGTAGTAGATTCCTTTATGACCTTTACTTACAATAAAAAAATAATTAAATGTAAAAGACTAGCTGCCTTACTTTTCCTTGAGTCCCATGATCCCTCATAAAATCATCCAAGGCTAGCTTCGAAAGAAAAATAGCCAAGCACTCCAAAGATATCCACAAAGCGTTCTTTAGCTATGTCAAGAACCTAGGTGGAAACTCTCAGATCTGCTCTGAGTTAGTGCAGAATGGCACAAAATACACTGAACCGACTGATATTGCCAACATTCTGGCTGACAGGTTTAGTGCAAACTTCACCCCCCTCTCACCCCCTAAAGGGCCCATAACCATACCAGAAGAATGTAGAGCCCCAGCAATCACTGACACACAGGTTAAAACAGCCCTATCCAAAGCCAAAAATACAGCTTCAATGGGACCGGATGGTGCCCCAGGCTGTGTCTTACATGAGCTCCAAAATGAACTAACCCCTCACCTAAACACACTGTTCAAACTCAGCCTCTGTACAAGCTATGTACCCATAGAGTGGTGCACAGCAACAGTTATCCCACTCCACAAAGGTGGAGCCACAACGGACCCTGGGAACTATTGCCCTATAAGCCTTATTAGTCTGGTCTGCAAGGCTATGGAGCGCATCATCATGGAACTCATTAACAGAGACATTGGGAACCTCCAAACATTGGACCCTTCCCAGTTTGGCTTTGTTAAGGGCAGATCATGCCTCCTAAACCTGGTGGACTTCTTTGAGACAGTTACCAAGGCTTTAGACGAGGGAAAGGAGGTCCACACACCCTACCTAGACCTTGCAAAGGCTTTCAACACCATTCCCCATTCTGGTATTATAGACAAGTTCACCAACCTGAACATAAAGCCCTATGTCATGAGATGGGTTGCCAATTGGCTCACGGATAAAACCCACACGGTGAGAGTTGCAGGCTCTAGGTCCAACTCTAAACTGGTTACAAGTGGCGTCCCTCAGGGCTCAGTCCTGGGACCCTTCCTGTTCAGTATATACTTCTCAGAGGTACAGGCAAGCACAGGAGGACTATGGCTGACCAAGTTCGAGGATGACTGCAAACTGAGGGCCATAATTGACTCTCCGGCTGATACAGACATCCTCCAGAAGGGTCTTACTGAGACAGATACCTGGTGTCAAAATCATGGCCTCAAGCTGAATGCCAAAAAGTGCATAGTCATCCCCTTTGGAAAAAACAAAGTACCCATGAACTACCACATATGTGGCAGTCCCCTAAATACAGAAAATGTAATAAGGGATCTGGGGACCCAAGTAGATAGTAATCTCTCCTTTGATAATCATATTGCCAAGGTGGTTAGAAATTTCTTCTATGTGGCCCACCTAATCACAAAAGGGTTCGCATCTAGAACAAAAGAGGTTATTGTGCCCCTCTACTCATCACTCATCAGATCCATCATAGAGTACAACGCCTCATTTCGGATGTACCTTACAAGACACCTGCAACAGCTGGAAAGACCACAGAAGTACCTCACCAAGAGGATTACTGGCCTGAAACAGATGCCCTATGCAGCCCGACTGAAGAAACTCCAGCTGTACTCAGTTGCATACTGCTTACTCAGAGGTGATCTCTGCCTGACATACAAGGCCATGTCCAACCCAGAACTGATGTACGTGCTCCACCTAAAAAAAAACAAATCCCCAAGAGTCACATGATCTAGGGATCTAAACCTCACCACAACGATAAATAGGACGTGCTGGAGGGATAGATTCCTGTTCCAGAGACTCCCCCATGCTTTGGAACAGGATTCCAATCTGCATTAGGCAGAGCCCCTCACTAACACTCTTCAAGAGAAGCCTTGACGAGTGGATGGGAAACAGAAAATTTAACCAGGGGATCACTGCAGTGGCTCTGCTGGACAGAGGCACAGGGAACTAATGGATCTGCTGGACAGAGGCACAGGGAACTAATCTAAGGGGGCGGCGAAAGCCAACACAATCTGGCTAGGCTTATAGATGCCCTCGGGCAGATAGCCTAGTACTTACCTATGAACCTATGAACCTAATGATCATCTGTTCCTTTCACTCTAGCTAACTGGTACTGTATTCATCACGTACTGTCTGTTTTCAATAGACAATCGCAAAGAGTGCAGTTTTAAAGTGTGTGACATCAGTGATTCCTTTGTTTTGGGAGATTTCTGCTTCCTTCACATTTGTGTGACCATGGAATTTGTATATGTATGTTTGAGGGATATGGGAAGCTTGTCTCTCCACATAAGGGTTCAGCGGTCTTGCCTCCCCACAAAAAAGCTTATTTTTAATTGTCTTAAGAAGGTTGGATCATAACAAGTTCAGCTCTGTGAGTTGTGTCCTCAGTTTGTTACACCTTGGGGATTTATAGGTTAAATTAAAGATTGCAGCTAGGTAAACACAGCAGTTGCCAAATTAATGTTAAGTATTTAAATAAATAACTTTTTAATGTTCTCATAGCTTACTGCCTTTGCAATACATTGCTTTCAGTTTGCTTCCAGGTTGAAAGCTCTGAAAGGTGGGAACCATGGACACCATAGTGGTTCAAAAGTTAAGCTCTTTGACTCAAAGCTAAAAGAGTTCTGTCTTGACCTGTTGTGACCAACATTATGAAATTTACATGATCTTGCTATGACTATGTGGGTGTTCTAAGGTACTCCAGTTTCCTCCCTAAAACATGTTGGGTGATTGTCTGCTGGAAACCACCATACATACGAGATTTACTTTTTTGTGCCTTTGTGGCCCAAGCTGTGGCTGAAAGATTTCTGAAACAGACCAGATCACTTGCCCATTAAATTAATATTTTTTCTCCCCTCCTTACAGCTGACCATACATTTCTCACAACATTCACTGGGTCTACCAGACTTGCCGCAGCCTCCCTTGGGCTCAAACTGACCCATGTATAGGCCTGAAAAGTGGTACATCATCACACTGCAGCTGTGGAATGTACCCTAACCCCCCTATAATCCCATGGTAACCTTTCAGTCTCTGCAGTTACTGTCTGTTAGCGATGCATGTGTGCTTCTGTGCATGCACTGCTTCCTGACCATGTGGCATACCACTTACAGTTCGAAGCTTTTCAGGCACTTAATGCTGCTATTACAATGTGCCTAGACAAGCTTCCTCAGCCCCCAGTAGGCAAGCTAGTGTTAGTCACTTATTCACATTCTAACTGCCCATCCAGGCTAAGGCCACTACTTGGACACAGGTTGTCTGGGGCACAACAAAAGCTTTATCCCCGTGTGCTACAAGGACAGATCATTTAATTAATAATTTGATAATATTGTATCCAAGGTATTTAATCTAAATGACAGACCAAGAGCAGAAGGTAGCATTAACCTGCAATCAGTCTGGAGGTGAGGTAGTGAATACTGGAGAACTGTAGAAATCAGTATTGAGCCTTGCGTTTCTCATTGCTTTCAGAAATGAAAGTGCTGAGCTTAATGAAGGAAGGGTACCTGTCTGCACTGCTGGTAAACCGAGTTAAGGAATGGATTTAGGATAATGTTAGGGTTTGATGGAGGGGTTGAGAGGATGAATTGGCCAGTGGACAGCTTTCCTTTCCAGGTGGATGGAGTGGGGACACCTGATGCTTATGTGATGTCTACTGAAGAGCAGAAACCTCGCATGATGTCCTTCTATTCATCTTTTGCAGTATTCATTACATGACGGAGTTCCCTGCTGTAGGTGACCCGACGTTGGCCAGTATACAGAATAATTTACTACTGTAGGCGCATGGTATGTCGCATGTAGGCTGTGATTGGACATTGGCCATGAAAGTGACGTACACACACACACACACACACTCCATCCTCAGAACTGCTCTGCCACCAGATTCAAATGCCAGATTCCAGTGTATGGTCTGACTCTGAGTTATTTGCAATTCTTCAGATTTCAGATAAGTACCCCATTGAGGAATTTTTTGACTTTTTACTACTGTCTTTGGTTAGGGTTCATGTCATCCAAGAGGGGCAAGTGCCAGTGTGGACAACAAATTCAACACAAGGATAGCCACCTCCAGTGCCTGTTCTGCCTGGGCCCAAACTATGACCACAAAAACTGCTCTATTTGTCAGGCTTTTGTCCCAAGGACCTTAAGGAGTAAATTGTCCTCTTTAGCTATCTACCTAGAGAATCAGTGCTTAAAGCTGCTAGCAAAGAGTGCTATGAAGGGATCCTTGGGGCCCGAGTCAAGATGATTTTGAAGTGAAGCCCAAAAAGCAAAGGCCCAAACCTTCTGCTGCACCTCTGGATACTGCCATCTCTCTTGAGGCAGAGGACAGCCCAGAGACACACCCATTTCACAGTGCAGATCTACAGACTGAGCCTGACATCCAGGCCCCCTTGCATCTGAGCATAAGCATGTCCACAGAGGCTGAGCAATTTTGGATGTCTGAGGGGAACCACAGCTCATGACAATGAAAGGCCCTAAGAAGATTCCTCAGATCTTTGTTAGGGAAGGGGTAGAATCTGACCTGATAGAATGTAGGCCTACGTCAGGCCCTCCTACCCTATATAAGGCAGACTTGCATGGGAAAAAGAAACAGAAAACAAACATTTGTCTCCACAAAAAGAACCTGTTAGTGACTGGCCTTTTTAATGCTGTTATGTCCCTTAGGCCTCCTCCAGGTTTTACAGCTCCCTGTCCCAGTACTGTCTCTCCAATTAAGAGGACTAGGGAAGAGGATTCTTCTGAGGAAGAGGCATCTTTAGGGAGGAATCTCTGACTTACTCTTCCCAGATCCTTTCCCCCCTGGATTATGCCTCCCCAGAAGAAGACTCCTATGGAAGACCTTTCCTTTGGAGTAACCCTAGCTAAAATGAGAGACCTTTTTAAATGGGATAGCATTCAAGTATCTGAAGTACAGTGTACTATGAACTATGAGCTACTACAGGTGGAATCAGCTAGTCAGTCTGCTAGTCCTCCTGTCTTGCCTGCCTTTCTTGATGCTTTTGCTTCAGCTTCACAGGCATCAGATTCCCAGCCACCTGTTCACAAGAAGCCAGACGACTTCTACAAGGTCCAGGAGGACTGTAAGTTTCTGTTCAGATGCCCTTCTGCAGATCTTTCTGTTATTTCTGTGGCTTCTGACAAGGCATTTAGATTGCTGCCATCCACTACCCTCCTACCATCTGATAAGGATAGCAGGACCCTGGATAGACTAGGCAAAAAAGTATACACTTCTGCCACTGTAACATTTACAGCCATAAATTACCAAATGCATGGCCAAATTTACTTTAGAGCTTATGTCCCAACTTTCACAGGTAATTGCAGACTTACTAGACTCAGAAAATAAAACCTTGGCTACTTCCTTGCTTGGTGCATCTTCTCGAGTAGCACATCATCCGTAAAATGCAGCTGTGATGTTACAGAGGCTTCTACCAGAGCAGCTGCCTCTGGATCAGTTTTAGAAAGACTTCCTTGGCTAAGCCTTCAGCCCTGTCTGAGGACATAAAAGCCAAATGTAGGGATGCTCCTTTGGACAACTGTGCCATATTTAGCCCTGCAGTTGCTAACTTGTCAAATTATTACAGGAAAAGGGTAAGGAACTGCAGGAATTGAAACATATTTTTGTTTCCCCAGTACCCAAGTTCCTTGGAAATTATCCCAGAAAACCTTTGTGTGTAGGCATTCATATCACCCACAACCCAGAACAAAAAAGAGTGACAGGCGACCACAACAGCCTAGGGCCCCACTGGCAATTATGCACCAAAGCAGCCCTTTCCAGACAAAATGCCCTTTTTTGACTGCCCCCCCATCCCACTTTTTCAGTGCCTTCCCCTATCCTTAACAGCCTGGGAAATCATAAACCAAGATGCCTGGGTCCTCTCCATTGTGCAAATCAGGTACTTCATGGTATAGGGTCACCTACCCAATCTTCAGGGGCAAGCCTCACCCTCCCAGGGAGCAACTAGCTTTTTCCCCAGAGGTTCTGTTAGAATTAATGAACCAAGGGACCATCCAGAGTGTTCCCAAAAAATCAAATAGGAAAAGGATTTTATTCCAGGTTGTCCTGGTGTCCAGGAAGGAAGGTCCCTGAAAACCCATCCTTGACCTGTCCCATCTCAGTACCTTTCTAAGTGTCCCCACCTTCTGCATGCTGACCCTCCAGACTCTGTTCCTACTTATTCTGCCTCAAGCCTTCATAAATACCCTGGATATCAGAGATGCATATCTGCACTTTCCCATCCATCCCGACTACAGGAAGTTTTTATGCTTCTCTGTATCATCATGGCATTTTCAGTTATTTGCCTTGCCCTACGGACTTTCTACTGCACCAAGGGTCTTTACCAAATGCCTAGCTCCTGTAATTGCCTACTGCAGACTCCAGGGAATACACATCTTTCCTTATCTGGACGACTGCCTCCTTCTAGCTACCACCACATTGGAGTTGAAACAAAATGTTGCCTTTACCATTAGTCTTCTATAAAGTCTGGGGTTCACCATAAACTTAAAGAAACCAGTTCTAATCCCTTCACAGGATCAGAATTTTCTGGGGTGCATGATACAAACAGATCATATGAACGAATGAATGAATGTCTCTCTACCCCCACAAAAGGTACAGAACCTCACCCTTTATTTCCAAAATCTTCTCCTGGTTAACTACTGTACAGCCAGAGAGTTCCTCAGGGTCTTGGACCTCATGGCATCCACCAGTCCCATGCTCCCCTTAGCCAAACTCTATATGAGAAAATGACAGTTTTTTTCTAAAGTCTGTTTGGATGCAACACCAGCACTCCTAGAATTGTCCATTCCTCTCATCCCCTGTCTGAAGAGAGAACTTCATTGGCGGATACATCGTGTCACTCAACCCAGGACTATCCTCACACCCTCCTGATCTTCACCAAGAGATCTTCACAGATGCCTCAGACATAGGTTGGGGAGCAGCCTTCGGTTACCTGAAAGCACAAGGGGTCTGGTCAGTGTAAGGGATATGAGGGCCCTGCTATTGGCCATGCAGACCTTCCATTCCCTATTCCAACCAGGACCTCTAAAGCTGTTCACATACAATATTACAGTCCTCTGGTATGTGAACAAATCGGGGTGGGGGGTGACCAAGTCCTATCTGTTATGCAGGCTAGCTCTTCAGGCTTGGAAGCTGGCAATAAAATTCCAGGTAACTCTTAAGGCAGTGTACATCCCATCTTCACAAAATTGTGTGGCAGATTACCTGAGCTGGTCCCAAACACAATTACATGAATGGATGCTTCAAAGGGATGTGTTACTGGACATTGTCCACCACTGGATATTCCTCAAACAGACCTCTTTACCTCCTCCATGAAAAGACAACTTCCATAGTTTTGTGCCATAGAGCCTCATCCTCTGGTCTAGAAAGTGGACACCCTTTCTTTCTCTTGTAAGGGGATGTTTCTGTATGCATTTCCTCCTCTCCCCTTCCCCTCATTCCAAAAGGCCTGTCCAAAATTCAGAAGGACAAACCAAAAATCTTGCTGGTGACTCCCTTCTGGCCAAGACAGCATTGGTTCCCTCTCCTCTTGCATTTAACCAAGGGCAATCACCACAAGTTACCTCACAAAGTGGACCTTCTCACACAAGACAAAGGTGCCCTCATCCATCCCAATTTGTTGACTTTTCAATTGACCCTGTGGGTGGTAGGGTACTAATCCCTTTCAGACACTTATTGTCTGAGGACATGCTTACAGCCCTTCAGGAGGTCAGAAAACTAAATACTAGAAAATCTTATTTAGCCAACTGGACAAGATTTTCAATCTGGTGTCTGAAATGAAACCAGGCCCCATTAACAGTGGAAATTCCCCTGATTTTATCTTATTTGTGTGAATTGCACAATGCTGGCTTGGCTTACTCTTTAGTGAAAGCTCATTTGTCAGCCATATCTGTGTGTCGGCCTTTATCTTACCTCTTAGTGAGCAGATTTGAGGCTAAACAATTTCTTAAAGGTGGTCTATGCATTATAGGTTCATAGGTAGGTACTAGGCTATCGGCCCTGGGGCCTATATAAGCCTAGCCAAAAACGTTCCCTGGCTTTAGGTTCATAGGTAGGTACTAGGCTATCTGCCTGAAGGCATTTATAAGCCTAGCCAGAATGAGCTGGCTTTTGCTGCCCCCTTAGATTAGTTCCCTGTGCCACTGTCCAGCAGAGCCATTGAAGTGATCCCTGAGGTAAGCTTTCTGTTTACCATCCACTTGTCAAGGTTTCTCTTGAAGAGTGTTAGCGAGGAGCTCTACCTAATGTAGATTGGAATCTTGTTCCAAAGCATGGGAAGTCTCTGGGACAGGAATCTATTCCCCCAACACGTCCTATTTATTGTTGTGGTGAGGTTTAAATCCCTGGAGTGTGTGGCTCGAGGGGATATGGTTTTCTTTAGGTGGAGCATGTCCATCAATTCTGGATTGGACATGGCCTTGTATGTCAGACAGAGATCCCCTCTGAGTAAGCATTATGCAACTGAGTACAGCTGGAGTTTCTTCAGTCGAGCTGCATAGGGCATCTGTTTGAGGACAGTGATCCTATTGGTGAGTTACTTCTGTGGTCTTTCCAGCTGTTGCAGGTGTCTTGTAAGGTACATCCCAAATAGGGCGTTGTACTCTATGATGGGTCTGATGAGTGATGAGTAGAGGGGCACAAGGACCTCTTTTGAGCTGGATGTGAACCCTTTTGTGATTAGGTGGGCCACATAGAAGGATTTTCTAACCATGTTGGCAATGTGATTATCAAAGGAGAGATTACTATCTACTTGGGTCCTCAGATCCCTTATTACATCTCCCATATTTAGGGGACTACCACCTATGTGGTAGTTTGTGGGTACTTTGTTTTTTCCAAAGGGGATGACTATGCACTTTTTGGCATTTAGCTTGAGGCCATGATTTTGACACCAGGTATCTGTTTAATGAGACCGTTTTGAAGGATGTCTGTGTAAGCCAGAGAGTCAATTATAGCCCCTAGTTTGCAGTCGTCTGCGAACTTGGTCAGCCATAGTCCTCCTGTGCTTGTCTGTACCTCTGAGAAGTATATGCCAAACAGGAGGGGTCCTAGGACTCATCCCTGGGGAACACCACTTGTAACCGGTTTAGAGTCGGACCTAGCTCCTGCAACTCTCACTATGTGGGTTCTGTCTGTGAGCCAGTTGGCAACCCATGTTGTGATGTAGGGGTTTATGTTCAGACAGGTGAGCTTGTCTATAATACCAGAATGGGGAATGGTGTCAAAGGCCTTTGCGAGGTCTAGGTAGGCTGTATGTACCACCTTTCCCTTGTCTATAGCCTTGGTAATTGTCTCAAAGAAGTCCACCAGGTTTAGGAGGCATGATCTGCTCTTAACAAAGCTGAACTGGGTAGGGTCCAGTGTTTGGAGGTTCCCAATGTCTCTGTTAATGAGTTCCATGATGATGCGCTCCATAGTCTTGCAGACCAAGCTAGTCAGGCTTATAGGGTGATAGTTCCCTGGGGTCTGTTGTGGCTCCACCTTTGTGGAGCGGAATAACCGTTGCTGTGCACCACTGTATGGGTATGTAGCCTGTGGAGAGGCTGAGTTTGAACAGTGTGTTTAGGTGAGGGGTTAGTTCATCTTTGAGCTCATGTAGGACGCAGCCTGGGACACTGTCCAGTCCCATTGATGCTGTGTTTTTGGCTTTGAAGAGGGCTGTTTTAACCTGAGTGTCTATGATTTCAGGGGCTCTACATTCTTCTGGCATGGTTATGGGCCCTTTTGGGGGTGAAGGGGGGGGTGAAGTTTCCACTGAACCTGTCTGCCAGGATGTTGGCAATATCTGTTGGTTCAGTATATTTTGTGCCATTCTGCACTAACTCCAAGCAGATATGAGCATTGCCACTTAGATTCTTGACATAGCTAAAGAATGCCTTGTGGTTATCTTTGGAATCCTTGGCAATTTTTCTTTCGAAGCTCGCCTTGGATGATTTTATGAGGGATCATAGTTTCTTGCTGATACTGATCAGGGATGTCTTCCCTTCTTGAGAGTTTACTCTTTTCTGTTCTAGTTTCCTCCTTCTATTGTATAGCTTGTTTATGGCAGGGGTTCACCAGACTGGTTTCCTTTTCTTGGAGGAGTGAGTCTTGGTTTCGCTTGGGATAGCATGATCCATGCATTTTTGTAGGTGCCCGTAGAATGCATTAGTAAAGGATTTTGCAGCTTGGACAGTGTTTTCCTTTAGCATGGGGGCTTTGAAACTTTCCACCTCGGTCTTGAGTAAAGTGAAGTTTGCTTTTGAAAAGTTTTTCACTGTGGTTTCCTTGCCCAGGGGTGGTGGCGGAATGTGGATATCCAGAGTGATTTGTTTATGGTCAGATCTAACCAGCGAGGGATTGACCTCTGGTGTGGAACACTGGTCACCCATGTTGGTGATGACCAGGTCCAATATGTTGTCACCTCTGGTGGGAGTGTTGACCAGTTGATCCAGGGCATTTGAGTTTATAAATTCTAGGAAATGTTGGGCAAGGGAGTTAGTACTTGAGTAGCTCTCCCAGTTAATGTTTGGGTAATTGAAATCACCCAATATTAGGGTGTTTGGTAGGACCTTTATGTTTCCCAGTGTTTCCAGAAATGCAGAATGGGGGTCCTGGGACATGGTGGGTGATCTGTAGCAAGCTACAATTTGAATTGCAGTTTTGCCCATTGTTAGCTGCACGTGGATGATCTCTGAAGCATTGTGCTGTGCCACTAACCTGGAGGTGTGGGTATCCTTGATGAATATGGATATGCCCCCGCCTTTTGTATTTCGGTCCGGGTTCTGTGGCTGAAATGTATGGTATAAGTGGTAGCCTGGTAGTGCTGGGGTGCTCTCTGGAGCCTTAAACCAGTTTCTGTTACTACACATATATCGATTTTCTCCATACTGAGGAGTGCCTCGAGTGCGTGCATTTTGAGGTTTAGACTTCTGGCATTGAGTAGCATTACCCTCAGTTTTTTGTTACTTGTGCTGTTTACGGTTGTGGGTTTGTCTTTTGAGCCTTGCCTAAAAAAGGCACTATGGGGGTGGCAAGAGCCTTGGCCAGTATTTGAAAGCCTAAGGGTGACAGGTGCACGCCGTCTCTAGCGAAGCAGTGTGGCTTGTCGAGCATGTCATCCCAGGCAGACAGACACTGGATCTCCTTTTAATGACACCAGAAACTTAGCCAATTGTTGAAATTGATAATTTTTTTCTTTATACCGTGGTATCATTCTTGGTGAGGGCAGAATGCTACTCAGGGTCAGGGTCATACCGGCCTGGGCTACGTGATCAGAGAGCTCTTCCATGTCTCTTTTCATGTAATCTAGGGAGGTACAGCTCAGGTCATTCACATCAACATAGACAATGACAGAGTCATATTTGTACTTGTTCTGGAGTGACTTGAGTGCTTGTATTATGTGGAGGATCCTGATACCCGACAGTCAGCTAGCAGTAACCTTCTCCTTATTACCCAGGAAATCAGTTCAACCTCCCTGGAACCTTAACTTTGTTTTCCAAAAGCTGACTCTCCCACCCTTCAAGCCAGCTGCTTCAGATTCTCTACAGTACTGCTCCTGGAAAGCTATGTTACTCCTAGCCTTGACTTCAGCAAGATGAGTGTCTAGGCTACAGGCCCTTATGGTATCCCCACCCTTTCTGGTCTTCCACAAGGACAAGGTCTTCCTGTGCACAAACCCCTCATTTATGCCTAAGGTAGTCAATGACCTATCTTTAAATCAGTCCATCCACTTACCTACCCCCCCCCCAGAGCCCTAGTGAGAGGGTGCTCCATACTCTAGATGTGCACAGGCAACTTAGATTTTACTTAGACAAAACTAAAGCTGTTAGAAAGTCTGATCAGCTTTTTGTTTCATACCACTCAGGACCCTGGGGCAGACTGTGTCTAAGCAGACTATTTCCTCCTGGATTTCCAAGACTATTACCTTTTGCTACACTCACCATGGTACGACTCTGCCTTCCTCTGTTAAGGCTCACTCCACCTTTTTCAAGGCACTGGACACTAATTCAATTCTTGAAGCAGCTACATGGACCTCAGTCCATATCTTCACCAAACACTGTAAATTAGATGTCATTTCTAAATCTAGAGCAGGGTTTACCAGAGCCATACTGCAGGGCTTCCTGGAAAACTCCTTGACTACACCTTCCTCCCTTATTTCATGAGCTTTGGTATTCTCCCTCCTGTAATGAATACTGCAACAGACGAACAGAAAGACATAGAATAGTTGTGTAAAATCTTACAGTAATGAATACTGCAGCAGATGAATAGAAGGGCATATAATAGTTGTGCAAAATATTACCATAACAATAGATGTCCTTCTCTTCTCTGTTGCAGTATTCCTATCCCTCCCTCCTTCCCCCTGGCCTTGCTTCTTCTTGGATGAATCTTACCCTACTTCCTTAGGGCTGGCATTCCTCCTGGGGCATTCAGTTCCGTGGATGGTGTGTGCATATGTCACTTTTATGGCTGACAGCCGATTGCAGCCTATGTGTGACATACCACGCACCTTACAGTAGTAGTCCTTTGTATACTGGCAGACATTGGGTCACCTATGGCAGGGAACTCCCTCATGTAATGAATAATACAACAGAAGAGAAGGACATCAATAATTATGGTAAAATATTACACCGCTATTCTTTATCTTCATTGCACTAGTCACGCCCACACCTATGGAAAATGACCTGCCACCACGAGAATGACAGCTCGCAGGCTCCATGGTTGCTCCTTCCTAATCAGATCACATACTCCTCAGGCCAAGTAGTGAGTTACTATTGGTGTCATCTCCTACTCAGTGAATGTTTTTATCTAGGGTACCTTGTGTGAATAGCTGGCAGATCCAGAAATGGACAAGTGGTAAGCCTGAGGGAAACAGACTGAGGTTATGCAAGGTTTAGGTGGGAAACAGAAAAAAGAAGGAAATTGAAGTTATTAGAAACTAAAGCAACCAGTTTAATTTTTGTATATGCAATAAAAACATGTGTCATCTGCAGGGATTTCTAAGTGAGGAAGATCACTAAAAAGCTCTAGGTGTGGATTTACAAGCATACATCTGGCATATGGACAAAATTAACAGTCAATACTTTATACAGACCTTCTTTTTTATATGGAGTTTAGAAAATTTAATTTCTTTGTCAACTAAAAGGTTTTGAAAATGATCCCAGAGGTATTGGATAAAGAACCTGAGTGGGAACTTAATGCAAGTCACCCACTGCAGATCAGTGATAATAACATTAACAGAAAAATGTAAAATGAAGATCGTTAAGAGGATTTGTACATCTTTTACACTTGCTAACTGCAATGTCACTGTCTAAGCTAAAATCATTTTATGCAAGTACACTTTTACTGTTTTAGTATGATTCTTATTTTTGGTGTCTTTTAGTTTTATTTAAATTTATTCTAAATAATGTATTTACCACTGCTATTTTGTTAGTGTATGCACAATATGCAATTATTTCTAACTAATTTTATATTGTAGTCATTTGTTTTTATATGTCAATCTGTAGAAGTCTCATTTGATATTGAGATAAAAATGCTCAGTCTTATTAAAGGTTTTGCTTTCCATAATGAGCTGTCTCTTCATTCTGTTCTTGCCATGCTTGTTAAAGGGTTGGTATGGGAGGATTATTTTTAGCCATGGCATTATATATGTAATGATGTATTACAGTTTCATTTATTTTCATATTTGTACAATTGTACCCTGGTCATGAATGGAAAAAAATTAAAAAAAAAAAAAAAAAAAAAAAAAAATATATATATATATATATATACACAAACACACACGCGCACACACACACACATATACACACACACACACACACAAAGTTGTATGCGTGTGTATGTAAATAGACCAGCTCACTTACCTGGTTATCATATTGAAAATAAATAAATAAATAGAAATACAATGTCTTTTGCTCACTATATAAGTAACTGTCTGCACTCAAATGTTTTTCTTTTATTTATTTTTTTCTATTCTGCAAATGAAATATGTTCACTATATATTATTTTTGTTAGATCAGCTGTCATTGTATAAATTACTACTTCAGTTTTTTACTTATTGGAGCTTATTTCTCCAGGCATTGTTTGTAAATGGGCACATTTCAGCCCATTCAGACCCCCCCAACAATGAAACACAAATAAATAAATAAACGAGTGCATAAATATATACAATCTGAGAAGTGAGTAAAGTAACACACATTTTAATGAGTTAAATGTGTATGTTAAAGGAATTGTAAGTATACAACTGGTAAGTGAAAATGACATTCTGTAGAATATTCCTTCCTGACCCTTTTTTGATTCTGTCTCCCAAAATCTTTGTATACTCAGATTTACACTGAGTCTGCCATTCATCTCCATTTCACATTAAATGAATAGCTTCCCTAAAGATCTGTTGAGTACATCTCCAACAGATATTGTTCTTCTCTGTTAATAAACAAACTGAGATATTCCATATCTTTTTTACTGAAAAAAATATTTTTATTAGAGATTAGACAAGAAAAAATGACAGATGTTGTTCTCTGATATAATAAACAACAACCAAACAACTGCTTACAGTGGTGTCTAAATTTTGTAATTAATATGCAATTTACTTTTAGTATTGTTAAAAATGATTTTTATTGATCGTTATTAATTGAAACAGTCAGTGTTATTGTTGAATGCAAACAGGAGCTTGCTTTAAAAGAAAGCAGGCTGGACTAACACTCTGTTATTAAATGGGTTGTAAGAAATGGCTATTGGACACTTCTTCAAAACACTAATCACAGAATCAGTTTTATTGAATTTGGCCAGTTACACACAGGCAAACTACTCTTAAGAAATGCAACCTACATCAAGAAGCTACAATATTGAAATAGATTATATTTACTTGGGTAAGAGCTGGGGTATCTCCCTTCCACCGAGGTTAGAGTTTTCTCCCTGCTTAGAAAGTTTTTGGCAAAATAAAATCAAATTTCTCTGAAAATTGGCTTGGCTATTTGCAATGGACTCATCATTGAATCATCTGTATAGTTTAGCTGAAAAATGTTTGAGATTGAAGATTGGGCTCTTACTGGAAAAAAATACTAGGGGAGCAAGGATAAACCATTGATTGGCTCCTAACTGTTTCAGTGGGTGCAAAGTATGAGGTCAGTATTTACCTTTACTTTTTTTTCAATATCTTTATGTGGATTTCCATGAAGAAATATATATATATATATATATATATATATATATATATGTATACATGTATATAAACCTTTTCAACATGTGATGAGCATAAGTACACAAAGAATGCTTTGTTCCTTAAGGGAGCAAGGGTTGAACTTGGATAGCCTTGTAAGGACCCTAGGGCCATTAACCTAGTAACCTCCTATGCACCTGTGAACCTATAACACATTGAAGAATTAACAGAAAAAAGAAAATCATAACATAACAACTATGTACACCGAGTGACAAGTGCCATAACATGAGTTAAAGTGATATAATAACAAAAGTACATAACAATATGATCTCAGAGATAAAAATGAAAGAAAAAAACAAGACTTTAATAATAAGCTGAGTTAACAAAGATAAGTTTTAACATGTAGAGGTGTCTAATTTAAATTATTGGAATATGTGGTCAAAAGTGTTTTCCAGAACTGTGAGTAATAAGAGCATTTGCTTTTGTTGCTAACTATTTACGTACCCCATTTTTTCAAGTCTGGCCCTTAATGAGTGCCATAACTTATATCAACGTTTACAGCTTCAGAATATATGAAAAATGTCAGCTCTTTGGTCTTGACAGTATAGACAGTTAGCAGAAGACGTGGAATACTATTTGTTGAGTTTGACAGGAGTTAAATAGGCATTATTAATTATCATAAATGGGGTATACATGACTTTGAAAAGGGATTAGTTTTAAAGAAAGCTGAATTGATTGAGCTTTCTGGTTACTAGCTGTGATTAAATTATACGTATTTGTTAGTATCTTCTATGAACATATTCCAGAACTCCTTACAGAGATTTATATTATTGTCTATATCTACATCTACTGATAAGGTTGATGTTATTTCTTTAATCTGTCTTAGTATAACTAGATAGCTTTTAGGAAGGTTTAATGCAGTTTTGACATCATTGGAAGAAGGGTTTTTATCCTAATATATATATAATATTTTAATTTATCTGATTAAGGGGTAATTGTTGAGGTTTAACATAGAGTTATTTAATTTAAGATTTAGATTGAGGTAGAGTAGTTGGAAATGTTAAAAGGACTTGTTAGATTTAGTGATTCAATAATATTTTGCAAGACATTTATCATATTTTAGGCAGTTATTTAGTTTGATTCTATCCATATTTTCTTTCTTGTGGAAGGGTAGGGCCTTGGGGTGATTTTGGAGCTAGTTACTAGATTATACCATAGTTTTACCCAAATAGGGTTCCATTTTGTTTTAGTTGGACAATATTTAGAGATAGCTATAATTTTATTAGTATTTATTGTCCCATAATAGTGTTTAAAATCCAGAAGACCAAAACCACCAATCTTTTTGGGATAAATCAATTTTGATAGCAATACAAATTGATTTAGGTACCCAAAGAAGTTTAGAAAGTTTTGCATTTAAGGTTTTGAAACATTTTTGAGGTATTACTATATTAGTTGTATTAAATTGAAACAGTAATCTAGGTAGTATATTCATTTTAGTAATAGCCACTTTTGACAACAGAGGGAATTTTAATTTGTTTCATCTGAAGATATCTTGTTCAGTTGTTCAAAGTTTCGTTAAGTTGATCTGGTAAAACATTTTTGGGTCACGACAAAAAAAATACCCAAATATTTCAAAGTTTTATTTAACTTAATTAATGTCTCCAGAAAGTAATTAATTAAGTTATAGTTTGAGTTTAAAGGAAAAATAGAAGACTTATTCATGTTAAGTTTGTAATTAGAACATTTTAAAAATGTTTCAATAGAATGCTGAATTTTGGATAGATCAGTATTAAGTAAAGTAAAGGTTTAAGATATCAGCAAAGGCTATTACTGTAAGCATTATATTATTTATTGTAGGGAAATAGTGAAATATTCTTTGAACTATAAGAAGGAAGAGTGGCTCTATGAGGATATTAAATAAATATGGGTGTAATGGGTAAGTTTGTGTTGTTCCACCAATATTTTTTATTAGAGGAGAAGCAATTTTGTTAATATGTAAAGTCATATGTGGTTAGTATAAAGAATTTTAATTGAGTTAATAAAAGTTTGCAGTAGACCAGAATGCTGCATTATTGAAAAAAAAAATCAGGTTGAGTCTATCAAAAGCTTTGGAGGCATCAACAGTAAGTGTGAATATCAAATTATCATTTTGACTAGATAGAGAAATCATGGTGTCCAGAGTTAATGTATGGTCATAGGTTTGTCTACCCTGAAGAAAACCTGATTGGTTAGGTGAAATTATACTTTGAAACCACAGCACTGCAGGACAAAAGCCAGTAAAGGTCAGTACCTGAAAGAATAGTATCTGGACACACCAAAATGGTATAAAAAGTTTAATTGCCCAAAAGTTCCACAAAAAATTAAGCACTTTCGATTCATCCACGGAAACTTCCTCAAAATAATAAAAGCAGTTTAAATACTCTACACTTAACAGTGATTGGTTAAAAAAGCTTATTTAACCAGACTGCAAAAATGAACCACAAACTTGAAGAACAAATCCAGAAGCACAATAGCAAAACGAACAACCAGATAAAGTGTACTAGAGTTTATTGCGACAAAAAATGCAAATAGAATGGTAAGCTTTCGGCTGTGTTACTCCAGCCTTCATCAGACATTTTCAAACTGCTGGTTGAAACATTATATACTGCACATAATACAACCTATAATTCAATTATTTAATCAATCAATTTAAAATTCAATCCTACCATAAAATGAAATAAAATAAAATAAAATAAATATATATGAATTCCTCAGCAATATAAATAGACTTAAAACAGGGAGTGTTTTAAGTCTATTTATATTGCTGAGGAATTCATATATATTTATTGGCTGTATTTATTATTGGTTGTATTATGTGCAGTATATAATGTTTCAACCAGCAGTTTGAAAATGTCTGATGAAGGCTGGAGTAACGGAGCCGAAAGCGCTTACCATTCTATTTGCATTTTTTTGTCACAATAAACTCTAGTACACTTTATCTGGTTGTTCGTTTTGCTATTGTGCTTCTGGATTTGTTCTTCAAGCTTATTTAACCCACTAAAACTTTTAAAGAGATACTTTGCAATGAAACTGTTTGTTTTAAAGTAACATATACACTGTTTTAAAATCACATAATTACACCAAACTTTTTGACAAACATTTTTATCCAGTAACAAATTAAAATAATAACTGAATGACAGTAAAAAATGTGATTGTGACACAAAGAATCATAAAGGACAGAAATCATACGTTAGCTTTTATTTTTAAGGCTGGAACTATAGAAAGGTGGTCATTTAATCCTGGACTGACACAAGCATCAAAAAACATTTGCCAAATCATTTCTTGATATTCTAATTTATTTTTTCAGTCTCCACCTCTTTCTAGGAGCTTAATCTGTTCTAAAACCCAGAACTTGAACTTAGCTGATGGGCAAATTAAACTGTGTTTGAACACGGCATTGGTGTCTTTGCCTCTGTTTATATTGTATGAATGTTCATATATTCTTTGTCTTAGGCATCTTTCAGTTTTCCCCATTGAAGAATTAACAGAAAAAAGAAAATCATAACATAACAACTATGTACACCGAGTGACAAGTGCCATAACATGAGTTAAAGTGATATAATAACAAAAGTACATAACAATATGATCTCAGAGATAAAAATGAAAGAAAAAAACAAGACTTTAATAATAAGCTGAGTTAACAAAGATAAGTTTTAACATGTAGAAGTGTCTAATTTAAATTATTGGAATATGTGATCAAAAGTGTTTTCCAGAACTGTGAGTAATAAGAGCATTTGCTTTTGTTGCTAACTATTTACGTACCCCATTTTTTCAAGTCTGGCCCTTAATGAGTGCCATAACTTATATGAACGTTTACAGCTTCAGAATATATGAAAAATGTCAGCTCTTTGGTCTTGACAGTATAGACAGTTAGCAGAAGACGTGGAATACTATTTGTTGAGTTTGACAGGAGTTAAATAGGCATTATTAATTATCATAAATGGGGTATACATGACTTTGAAAAGGGATTAGTTTTAAAGAAAGCTGAATTGATTGAGCTTTCTGGTTACTAGCTGTGATTAAATTATACGTATTTGTTAGTATCTTCTATGAACATATTCCAGAACTCCTTACAGAGATTTATATTATTGTCTATATCTACATCTACTGATAAGGTTGATGTTATTTCTTTAATCTGTCTTAGTATAACTAGATAGCTTTTAGGAAGGTTTAATGCAGTTTTGACATCATTGGAAGAAGGGTTTTTATCCTAATATATATATAATATTTTAATTTATCTGATTAAGGGGGTAATTGTTGAGGTTTAACATAGAGTTATTTAATTTAAGATTTAGATTGAGGTAGAGTAGTTGGAAATGTTAAAAGGACTTGTTAGATTTAGTGATTCAATAATATTTTGCAAGACATTTATCATATTTTAGGCAGTTATTTAGTTTGATTCTATCCATATTTTCTTTCTTGTGGAAGGGTAGGGCCTTGGGGTGATTTTGGAGCTAGTTACTAGATTATACCATAGTTTTACCCAAATAGGGTTCCATTTTGTTTTAGTTGGACAATATTTAGAGATAGCTATAATTTTATTAGTATTTATTGTCCCATAATAGTGTTTAAAATCCAGAAGACCAAAACCACCAATCTTTTTGGGATAAATCAATTTTGATAGCTAATACAAATTGATTTAGGTACCCAAAGAAGTTTAGAAAGTTTTGCATTTAAGGTTTTGAAACATTTTTGAGGTATTACTATATTAGTTGTATTAAATTGAAACAGTAATCTAGGTAGTATATTCATTTTAATAATAGCCACTTTTGACAACAGAGGGAATTTTAATTTGTTTCATCTGAAGATATCTTGTTCAGTTGTTCAAAGTTTCGTTAAGTTGATCTGGTAAAACATTTTTGGGTCACGACAAAAAAAATACCCAAATATTTCAAAGTTTTATTTAACTTAATTAATGTCTCCAGAAAGTAATTAATTAAGTTATAGTTTGAGTTTAAAGGAAAAATAGAAGACTTATTCATGTTAAGTTTGTAATTAGAACATTTTAAAAATGTTTCAATAGAATGCTGAATTTTGGATAGATCAGTATTAAGTAAAGTAAAGGTTTAAGATATCAGCAAAGGCTATTACTGTAAGCATTATATTATTTATTGTAGGGAAATAGTGAAATATTCTTTGAACTATAAGAAGGAAGAGTGGCTCTATGAGGATATTAAATAAATATGGGTGTAATGGGTAAGTTTGTGTTGTTCCACCAATAATTTTTATTAGAGGAGAAGCAATTTTGTTAATATGTAAAGTCATATGTGGTTAGTATAAAGAATTTTAATTGAGTTAATAAAAGTTTGCAGTAGACCAGAATGCTGCATTATTGAAAAAAAAAATCAGGTTGAGTCTATCAAAAGCTTTGGAGGCATCAACAGTAAGTGTGAATATCAAATTATCATTTTGACTAGATAGAGAAATCATGGTGTCCAGAGTTAATGTATGGTCATAGGTTTGTCTACCCTGAAGAAAACCTGATTGGTTAGGTGAAATTATACTTTGAAACCACAGCACTGCAGGACAAAAGCCAGTAAAGGTCAGTACCTGAAAGAATAGTATCTGGACACACCAAAATGGTATAAAAAGTTTAATTGCCCAAAAGTTCCACAAAAAATTAAGCACTTTCGATTCATCCACGGAAACTTCCTCAAAATAATAAAAGCAGTTTAAATACTCTACACTTAACAGTGATTGGTTAAAAAAGCTTATTTAACCAGACTGCAAAAATGAACCACAAACTTGAAGAACAAATCCAGAAGCACAATAGCAAAACGAACAACCAGATAAAGTGTACTAGAGTTTATTGCGACAAAAAATGCAAATAGAATGGTAAGCGCTTTCGGCTGTGTTACTCCAGCCTTCATCAGACATTTTCAAACTGCTGGTTGAAACATTATATACTGCACATAATACAACCTATAATTCAATTATTTAATCAATCAATTTAAAATTCAATCCTACCATAAAATGAAATAAAATAAAATAAAATAAATATATATGAATTCCTCAGCAATATAAATAGACTTAAAACAGGGAGTGTTTTAAGTCTATTTATATTGCTGAGGAATTCATATATATTTATTGGCTGTATTTATTATTGGTTGTATTATGTGCAGTATATAATGTTTCAACCAGCAGTTTGAAAATGTCTGATGAAGGCTGGAGTAACGGAGCCGAAAGCGCTTACATTCTATTTGCATTTTTTTGTCGCAATAAACTCTAGTACACTTTATCTGGTTGTTCGTTTTGCTATTGTGCTTCTGGATTTGTTCTTCAAGCTTATTTAACCCACTAAAACTTTTAAAGAGATACTTTGCAATGAAACTGTTTGTTTTAAAGTAACATATACACTGTTTTAAAAATCACATAATTACACCAAACTTTTTGACAAACATTTTTATCCAGTAACAAATTAAAATAATAACTGAATGACAGTAAAAAATGTGATTGTGACACAAAGAATCATAAAGGACAGAAATCATACGTTAGCTTTTATTTTTAAGGCTGGAACTATAGAAAGGTGGTCATTTAATCCTGGACTGACACAAGCATAAAAAAACATTTGCCAAATCGTTTCTTGATATTCTAATTTATTTTTTCAGTCTCCACCTCTTTCTAGGAGCTTAATCTGTTCTAAAACCCAGAACTTGAACTTAGCTGATGGGCAAACTAAACTGTGTTTGAACACGGCATTGGTGTCTTTGCCTCTGTTTATATTGTATGAATGTTCATATATTCTTTGTCTTAGGCATCTTTCAGTTTTCCCTATGTAGAATGCGTAACAAATTGAGCAGTGTGCCATGTATATAACTCGCTTAGATGTTCAATTGTAATGCCCATTAGTGGGAAATAACTTAATCAAACTGGGTAAAAATAATTCACTATTGTTAACCAACATCCAACACTGTGCATAACTGCCACATTTGAAAATACCCTTGTTTTTGTTCTGATTGTTGTTGTTGTTAAACCTAGCTGGATTCTCAAATAAATGTTTTAGGTTTACCCCTCTCCTATAACTAACTTTAAATGTGCTCTGCAAAACTCTCAATGAATTGGGCATCTTTGCAAAGATATTCCCGTATTTAAGAATGATTTGTTTAATTTGTAGTGAGTCTTGGTTATAACTTTACACACAATAAATATCTGAAGTAGTGAAATCACCATTGTCCTTGCTGTTTGGTCTCATTGTGGTCAGCATTAAAATATTTAGACTGCTATCACCTTTGCCTCTGATTAACGGGTAGTATTTAGTACCCATATTTTCAATAATTTCCCTCTTGATAGTTTCAATAAGTGATGTATATATTCCCTAGCCATAAACAAATTCTCAATAAAATCTAACTCATGTAACAAAGCTCCTTTTTCAGAAGTCATATGGGCTGCCCTCACCATTTGGCCCTTCACAATGTTCCTCCTCTGAATGTAGGGGTGGTTACTTTTAAAATGTAAATATGAATTTGAAAAATATTCTTTTCTATAAATTTGGGACACAAAGTGATTGTTCTCGATGTCTTTTATAATAAGCACATCCAGATATGCAATGGATACATTTTCCAAAGTACTAGTGAAGGAAAAGAAATTAGTGGTAGAGTCAAGATATTCCATGAAATAAGCCACTTGATCTTCAGGACCCTGCCACAAAATAAAAATGTCATCCAGATAGCGATAATATGCATGGCTGTATCTATAATACTCACGCTTAAATACATAGTGTGCTTCCCAATACAGGAGAACTAGGTTGTCAAATACTGGGGTACAAGCTGCACCCATTGCTACCCCATCTAACTGTTTATAATATTTACCCAGTAAATAGATAAAATTATTATCCAAAATAAGTTCCATATTATCCAAAATAAGTTCCATATTTTTCAGGATCAATCTAAAGTCAATCTCACTTAAAAAGTCAAACCCTATCAAAATTTATCGAACCAGGCTAAACCTGTATGGTGGGGGATCACAGTAAAAAAATCTTTCACATCTATGATGATGAATTTATAATTCACATCAAAAGGAACAGTACCTGACTTGGACAAAAAGTCCCATGAGCCTATTAGTATATGATGGCAAACACCATAAAATCATTTCAATATTATATCAATAAATATCACCAGGGGTTGAGTCTTAGAACCTGCTGATGTGACTATTGGTCTCAATGGGGGATCTAATACATTTTTATGGACCTTAGATATTTGGACTATACCTGGAATAACTGGTTTCTTGACTCAAAAAAAATTATATAATTTTTTTGTCAATCATACCTTGTAAAAGGTTATCCTCGAGAAAAACATCTATTCTCCTGTATGCTATCTCGATTTCATTCTGAGAAACCTGACAATATTTTTCTTCCTCATTTAAAATAGCCAACATTTTTCCCATAGAGTTCCACTGAGTCATTAGAACAACACCATTCCCCTTATCTGACTTCATAATTCATAAATCCTTTCTATCACATAATGCGTGAAGTGCACTTCTTTCATCCTGACTTAAGTTGTCTCTAGACCATCTCTTGGTCTTAGAATGATTTTAAATCATTCTCTAATAAAACGTCAAAATTATTCAGTGTGGGATGGAGGGGGAATGAAAGTACTTTTTCTTGAAACACGTGTTGAATGCTAGCTCTGGAGAATGAACATTGTTGTGGTCCTAAAAAATTATTTCAGGTTCAAGTTTATAATAAAGTCTCTGGTAATTTCCCCTTTCTAGTTGGAACAAAGGTGAAGCCCTTTTGGAATAGTTTAAAATAAGACAAGTCCAGTATCATGTCAGTATAATTAAACACATGAAAATTATCTAAAGAAAATACTCAACCACTATTGTTAATAATGGGTGAACTAGTAACAACAGGGAGCAGTTCATTATTTAATTCCAATTCCTCTTGTCCCCTTCAGCTTGTATCTCCAATGTGGTTGCCAGTTGCTGGCCACCTTTGCATATGATGGACGTGTATTGGGATTCTGTATTCTGGGGGACCTCCTTAAAGGGGAGGTCCCTCTAAAGGGACACCTAAATGTCTATTTGTATCGCCCGTACTATTCTCATCATTAATAGTCCCCTGCCCTTCCCTAAAAGCAGATTGATTCATATTTCTTTTTGGTAAAAACCTGGAATATGCTGTATTGTCAATATATTTCCTTTCAACCGTCAATAATTTCGACACTTTCTTTTTCTCTACTATTTTTTCTACCTCAAAAAACATGTTACAGTACTTGCTTTTAAATTCATTAACAGAAAACAGCAAGTCTTTCTGAATCTGTGTGTTCAAGTCAAGTATCTTTTAATGCAAAGTATTTAACTTTTTTTTCATTGTCACAAGTTAAAGCATGCATGATAGTCAACCCACTATCGTTCAGTAGTTTTACAATTTCGTTAGGCAATACTACCCCTTCAATAACATTATTGGGGAATGTGTTTACATGCAACCCCCTTGGAACTCTATTATGCAAAATACACTCATTCAGACCACCCAGTTGTCCAATGTAAGTGATTTGTATTCTGTTAAACAGTCTTTCAATTAGTGGATGATACTTTGATAAGAGGTGGTAACCATATTAGTGTTCAAATGTCCATTAGAGTCCAATTTAAAATCTGTACATTTTAGCCATTCACTCAAATGCAAATTAGCATATTTATTCAGGATAGCCACACTCCTGCCCTCCGAAATACAAGCAGAAGTCCCAGCATGTTGCAAACACTCAGTGTCCCTTTAAAACCTGCTTTGAAGAAAAGGAGGGTACAATATTGAAATGTGCTTGGTTGCTGATTATTTTAAATGTGTCAGTCTTTTTAATGTGTATCATCTGATGAAGAGTTGTACATGAAAGTGCTCATGGTGCACTTTTATTGTTTTAAATAAACAGTTTTCTCAGCTTGGCCTGGTGGTTTCTGCATTTTGAATTATTATTATTATTGTGTTTGGAAGATATTGGTAGAGAAACGTAAGTGGAGGGTATTCAATTTATCTGTTCTAACATATTAGATTCCCCCATTGAGACCAATAGTTACATCAGCGAATTCTAAGACTCAACCCCTGCTGATGTTTATTGATACGAAATTGAAACCATTTTATGGTGTTTACCATCATATACTAATAGACTCATGGGACTTTTTGACCAAGTTAGGTACTGTTCCTTTTGATACAAATTATAAATTCATCACCATAGATGTAAAAGATCTTTTTACTGTGATCCCCCACCATACAGGTTTAGCCTGGTTCGAAGAAATTTTGATAGGGTTTGACTTTTTAAATGAGATTCACTTTAGATTGATGCTGGAAAATATGGAACTTATTTTGGATAATAATTTTATCTATTTACAGGGTGAATATTATAAACAGTTAGATGGGGTAGCAATGGGTGCAGCTTCTGCCACAATATTTGTCAACCTAGTCCTCCCGTATTGGGAAAAACACTATGTATTTAAGAGTGAGTATTACCTATACAGTCACGAATATTATCTCTATTTGGATGACATTTTTATTTTGTGGCAGGGCCCTGAAGATCAAGTGGCTCAATTCATGAAATATCTTGAATCTACCACTAATTTCTTTTCCTTCACTAGTACATTGGAAAATGTACCCATTGCATATCTTGATGTGCTTATTATAAAGGACATTGAGAACAATCACTTTGTGTCCCAAATTTATAGAAAATATTTTTCAAATTCATATTTACATTTTAAAAGTAACCATCCCTACTTTCAGAAAAGGAACATCGTGAAGAGCCAAATGGTGAGGGCAGCCTGTATGACATCTAAAAAAGGGGCTCTGTTACATGAGTTAGATTTTATTGAGAATTTGTGTATAGCTAGGGAATATCCTATATCACTTATTGAAACTATCAAGAGGGAAATTATTGAAAATATTGGTACTAAATAATACCCATTAATCAGAGGCAAAGGTGATAACAGTCTAAGTACTTTAACGCTGACCACAATGAGACCAAATGCCAAGGACAATGGTGATTTCGCTACTTCAGATATTTCTTATGTATTAAGTTGTAACCAAAACTCGCCACAAATTAAACAAATCATTCTTAAATATTGGAATATGTTTGCAATGATGCCCAGTTTGTTGAGAGTTTTTCAGAACACCTTTAAAGTTAGTTATAGGAGAGGGGCAAACCTAAAAAAAATTTTTGAGAATGCAGCTAGGTTTAACAACAACAATCAGAACAAAAACAAGGGTACTTTCAAATGTGGCAACTGTGCACAGTGTTGGATGTTGGTTAACAGTAGTGAATTATTTTTACCCAGTCTGATTGTTTATTCCCACTGACAGGCATTACAATTGTGTATCTAAGTGAGTTATATACATGGCGCACTGCTCAATTTGTTATGCATTCTACATAGGGAAAACTGAAAGATGCTAAGACAATGAATATATGAACATTCATACAATATAAGCAGAGGCAAAGACACCAATGCCATGTTCAAACACAGTTTAGTTTGCCCATCAGCTAAGTTCAAGTTCTGGGTTTTAGAACAGATTAAGCTCCCAGAAAGAGGTGGAGATTGGGAAACTAAATTAGAATATCACAAAATGATTTGGCAAATATTTTTTGATGCTTGTGTCAGTTCAGGGTTAAATGACTACCTTTCTATAGTTGCAACCTTAAAAATGAAAGCTAACATACAATTTCTGTCATTTACTATTCTTTGTGTCACAATTACTTTTTGTTATTGTCATTGAGGTATATTTTAATTTGTAAATGGATAAAAAAGTTTGTTAAAAAGTTTGGTGTAATTATGTGATTTTAGAACACGCAGTGTATATTTTACTTTAAAGCAAACAGTTTAATTGCAAAGTATATGTTTAAAAGTTTTAGTGGGTTAAGTAAGCTTTTTTAACCAATCACTATTAAGTGTAGAGTATTTAAACTGCTTTGTAAGTTATTTTATTATTCTGAGGAATTTCCCATGGATGAAATGAAAGCACTTAATTGTTTTGTGGAACTTTTGTGCAATTAAAACTTTTATACCTTTTTGGTGTGTCCAGATACTATTCTTTAGGGTACGGACCTTCACTGGCTTTTGTCCTGCAGTACTACAGTTTCAAAGTGATTTGTGTTTTATCTACAGCATTTCTTTGTGGTTACCAGTTTGAAATTATACTTTGTAGCAATGATTCCAATCTGTTTGCCAGTAATGAGGCAAATAATTTAATGTCTAAGTTTATAAGGGAAATCATTCTATAATTTGATGGGTCTTTAGTGTCAGTACTTTCCTTTGGAATAAAGATTGCTTTTTAAATACAGATCTGGTTATACCATTTTCTTCAGTGTAGTTGAAGAGACGCAGTAGGATTTTTGAAAATTTTTTTAATTAAAGTCTTATAAAAAAATGCTGTATATTTATCAGGTCCAGGATCTTTGCCTGCCTTAAGATTATTTATTATGTATAGTATTTCTTGTAAAGTGAAAGGAGCTATAAGAAGATCCTATTGACTTTGGTTAAGTTTGGGAAAAACTATCTGGTTTAGAAATCGATCTTTTTCTTGAGAAGTACATAATTTTTGCTCTCCATATATTTGAGAATAAATTTATTCAAGTATCTGAATAATCTCAGTATTTGAGTTATAAGCCTGATTTTGATATATGATTTTGGTTATTAATGGAGCGACTTTAATATTAATCATTCTTGCTAGTATTTTTGATGGAACTTGTGTCCATTCAAAATTTCTAGCCACCATTTTCATTTCGTTGAATGATACTTGCTTTGTATAAAGTAGGTAAAGTTCTTTCTGAAGACCATTTTTTCTATAGTAGACCTATAATTTCTGTGAAGTTCCTCTTCAAGATTTTTGATTTTCTCTTCAGTGTTACTTCCTTTAATCTATAGTTTTTTTTTTATAATAAGTTGCTTTATTGATAAGTATGCTCCTAATTTGGGCCTTAGGAGCAATCCATTGTTTATCAAAAGGAGTATGAGAAATAGGAGGGATGTTAGTAAGCTTATCAAGTACCTCATTAACAATATCATCTTTCTGGAGTAATGAGGGGTTGTGTCTATTTACACCCTTTCTCAATGGTATTTGTTGTACTGGACCAATTAATGGTAAGTATAATTCTAGAATGGTTTGAAAAAAAATGTGGTTCAGTATAGAAGTTAATGTTAGATCTCAAAAATTTCTGAGGTTAAGAAGTCCAGTCTCACCCAAATCTTATAGCAATGTGAGTAGAAAGTAAATTTCTCTGATACTTCATTTCTCTTTTGAAAGCTGAAGGGGTCAAAAAAGTTAAAATCTATTTTTAAGTCAGAAATGGCTGTTGAAGCATGTGTATTATATTATAGGTTCATAGGCTGGTACTAGGGTATCGGCCCTAGTCCCTATACAAGCCTAGCCATGAAAATTCCCTGGCTATTTCTTCCCACAATATTTACTTGCCTGGACCCCTGTCTAGCAGGGTGACAGACGTGATTCCCGGGGTGAATTTCCTATCTCCCATCCAATTGTCAAAGTTCCTTTTGAAGAGGGCCAAAGATGCGCTCTGCTTGACATGTATTGGCAGTCTATTCCAGAGTCTGGGGAGTCTTTGGGTCAGGAACCTATCCCTCCAGCATGTTTTGTTCATTGTGATGACAAGGCTTAGATCCCTGGAGCGTGTGGCTCTGGGGGATTGGGATTTCTTTAAGTGTAGCATGTCCAACAGCTTTGTGTTTGACATGGCCTTGTATGTTAAGCAGAGATCGGCTCTGAGTAGACAATATGCAACAGAGTATAGCTGGAGCTTTTTTAGACAGTCAGCAAAGGGCATCTGCTTTATGCCTGTGATTCTTTTAGTGAGATATTTCTGTGGTGTTTCCAGTTGTTGCAGATGTCTTGAGAGGTACATACCAAAAGGGCATTGTATTCTATAATGGGTCTAATGAGGGATGAGTACAGTGGGACAATGACCTCCTTTTTTCTGGATGAAAAGCCCTTAGTGATGAGGTGTGCCATATAGAAGGATTTCCTGACTGTTGTGGTGATGTGGTTATCGAAGGTGAGACCACTGTCCACCTGTGTCCCTAAGTCTCTTATCACACTTTCAGTGTTTAGTGTACTGCCACCTATGTGGTAATTCATGGGTATATGGTTTTTCCCAAAGGGGATAACTATACATTTCTTGGCATTGAGATTGAGCCCATGGCTGTGGCACCAAGCATCTGTTTCTGTAAGGCCCTTTTGTAGAATATCCACATCATTTGGGGATTCAATAATGGCTCCCAGTTTGCAGTCATCTGTGAACTTCGTTAGCCAGAGTCCATTAGTGTTGGCCTGTACTTCAGAGAAGTAGATGCCAAACAAGAGTGGTCCCAGGACTGAACACTGAGGTACTCCACTTGTCACTTGTCTGGAGCTGGATTTGGAGTTGGCTACTTTTACAGTATGGGTTCTGTCAGTAAGCCAGTTGGCAACCCACTGACTGATGTAGGGATTAATGCCCAGCTTAGTAAGTTTATCTATGATTCCAGAGTGGGGGATGGTGTCGAAAGCCTTGGCAAGGTCCAGATAGGCTGTGTGGACTGCCTTATCCTTGTCCACGGCTCTGGAGACTGATACAAACAAGTCAATCAGGTTCAGGAGACAAGATCGGCCCTTCATGAACCCAAACTGGGTGGGGTCCAGGGTTTGAAGGTTGCCAATGTCATTGTTTATAAGTTCCATGATAATACATTCCATGGCCTTGCAGATCAGGTTCATCAGACTGATGGGGCGGTAGTTCCCAGGATCAAAGGTGGATCGCCCCATGTGGAGTAGGATAACTGTAGCTGTGTGCCACTCGGTGGGCACGAAGCCTGAGGTGAGGCTATGATTAAACACGACACTTAGGTGAGGTGCCAGTTAATTTTGTAGTTCATGTAGTACATAACCTGGGATGTCGTCTGGTCCCATGGATGCTGTATTCTTAGCTTTGGAGAGTGAGTTTCTTACCTGTGTAGCCATTATTACTGGAATTTGGCAATCTTTTGGTATTGAGATGGCCCCTTTAGGGGGTGAGAGGGGGTGAAGTTTGCACTGAATCGATCTGCCAGGATATTGGCAATATCCTTGGGCTCATTATATTTAATGCCATTCTGTTGTAGCTCAGAGCAGATATGAGCATTGCCATTTAGATTCTTGACATAGTTATAGAATGCCTTGTGGTTGTCTTTGGAATCTTTGGCAATTTTATTTTCATTTATTTTATTTACTTCTGCTAGTTTTCACAGATGTATGATCACCAACTGCATTCCAATCTCCCCCTAAAATATAGCAATAGTTAAGTAATTGGCTTAGAATGTTATAAATTGACATAACAAACTCATTTTGTTTAGTACAGGATGCACATCAGTTCAGTAATAGTACATGTTTTTCAAGAAATGAGTTCTTTAAGACTACACAGTACCATTGTTCCTCATCTGAGCTGTCCAGTAATATATTACCCTTTAAAGATTTTTTTGGAATAATTGAAACCCCAGTGCTATTTTATTTAGTGCCTGATTCAACTATAGTCCCTATCCACTTTCTACCCAGCTCTTGCGTCCATTGACCTGACATCATGTGAGTCTGTTGAAAAAAATTATTTCAGCCTTTGATTTAAATGCTAATTGAAAAATAAGTTTCTTTTCTGTTTCATTTGTATACCTTTCACATTTCATGAATTAACTGTCCACATTAACACTCCCATTAACATTGTACCAATGGATGGTGAAATAGTGCTTTAACAGGGTTCCTATTAGAATGCCGAAAGCTTAAAATAGCAAACAACCTAAAGGTCGGAAATGCCGGATCTCGATCTGCTTTTTATGAGATTGCGGCACAGTGAGAATTGGAATATTTGCCCTGATTTTGTCAACACAGACAAAACTCCAGTAAAAAACACATATGCAGTTATACCCGCAATTTGGAACAAAGGTACTATTATTTAGTTGGCAAATCTTGGAAATCAGTGTTTACAATATATCCACTAATATTCAGTATGTGGTCATCAGATAGTGTTGATAATAGACCTTTAAGACCAACTTAATGTTAATGTGCACATAAAAAATAGCTCTGGTACATGAGAGCACTTTCACAGTGACCCCCAATAAATAATAGAACAGTGTGCACTGTAGAAACACTGTTATATATAAACAGTGCACCGGCAGCCAACACAGTCAATTAAAGTGTAAAACCAGCACAGATAATATCAAAATATAAAACACACTACTTATATTATTTTATCTGAAACTTACAGTAGTTTGGTTCCACTGATATTCAGTATGCAAATATCAAATAATACTATTAATGGACAGATTTCATTCAAGACCAACTTAGTGCCAACTTTCACATAGAAAGAATAGCTCCCATACAAGAAAGTACTTTCACAGGGACATCCCCTATGAATGCACTGTAAAAACACTGTCATATATAGACAGAACCCCAGTGACCACACAGTCATTATGAGTGCAAAACCAGTGCAGATAACATTGAAATATAAAACACATTACATATATTATTTTGTCCCAAACTTAACAGTTCTTTGGTTAACACAGTTTGGTTTCCACCATTACCAGTATGTCTATTAGTATTTGGTTTGTGGTCTTCTTATAATGGTTCAACAGTCAAACTGCATTCAGGTGTCTTGTTGAAAGCATTTTTGAAGGCTTGTTTTGCATCTGTAAGTGACTCTACAGAGTATTTATTTCCCTTCTTCCTGGAATACCAAAGTAGAGGGGGTATCTCATTTGAAACCTGATCCCGCTCACAATCAAAAACACACAGAATGGTGACAGTCTCTGTCAGTCCTCTTTGATCTGGTATGGTAAATCCTGGGCAAAAGTAATTTTGTTCCTGTTCCATATTAGTGCTTTTTTCAATTTTATAGCCAATAGGATTTTAAAAGGCATCTTGGTAATTTAAGACTCTCATGTATACCTGTCTCGTTTTATCTTGTGATCATGGTTTTCTTAGTGGATATTGTGCTCTCTCAATAATGATCTGGTTGTATTTGGCCTGGTTTTCTAGGAGGCAGGGAATAATTTGGTGTAAAACTTCAGTTAGTTTTGACTGTTTATATTTTTTGAGTATTCCTCGTACCAAAATGTTGTTTCTTCTGCTTCTTGCATATAGGTCTAGGATTTTTTGTTGCAATTCCTGAATGGTTTTAGTATTAGATTGTAATGTTTCTAATATCTGATTGCTTTTTATTTCATTTTCTAATGTTTTAGCTTCTGTTTTTCTAATCTGTGTGCTATATGGCTCATTGTGTTACCAAATGTTTGCAGTGGGTCTGGTAGTTGTTGATTCACTGATTGTAATGGTTGTAACACCATTTTGAAGTCTTTTGGTTTACTTATGCCCTTTTGGCCTTCCATTTGTCTTCTTGTTCTCGTCATTTGGAAATAATTTCCTTTTCTGGAGTGGATATAGCTGAGAATTTAGATCTAGATATTTGTAAGTCCATGATATCGGTTTCATTTGCCTTCCTGATAGTCCCCTTGGTAATGTATGCTCGATTTTGTGGACCATTGCATCGGAGTTTCATTTGGAAAGTCATCTGCACACAGGAGTTAAGTCTGTACATGGTTATCTATTTGTTGTTTTTTTTTCCCACATTTTTGAAGCCTTCTGGTTAGTGAGTGGTTTAACTAACCTTTAAAGTATTTTTTGAGCTTAGTTGACAGTGTTTGCGCTGATTTAATTGGCATATCACTGATGTTTTCATTGGAGCCACACTGACACGGTGTTCATAAGACAACCACCATCTTACCTCTTCCCTATCTTTAATTCTGTATCCTTTTTTCCTTCCACACTTGCTGATCATCAAGTCTACACTTATTGGTCTTCAGCCCCTTCTTCCTCCAGTCACAAGGGAATTTTACTTATTTATTTATTCCAATAATGAGAGGGAAAGTTGACTGGAGCGACTTCATACTGGTAGCCACAAGGGAGCTTTGTATCCTTCTTGGCTCCCTGCAAAGACAACCTTTCTATGTGTACCCTAAGCCCTCCCTCTATTGGTTAACATGAACACTCATATCACCATGGAGCCTGGTTGTATGTGTTTGTGTGTATTGTGGGGGTGCACATAGGTTCATAGGTAGGTACTAGGCTATTGGCCCTAGGGCATATATAAGCCTAGCCAAAAAAGGAACCCTGGCTTTTGCCACCCATGAAAATTATTTTCCTGTGCCCTTGTCGAGCAGAGCCACAGAAGTGATCCCTGGGGTGAATTTCCTATTTCCCATCCAATCATCAAGATTTATCTTGAAGAGTGCTAATGAGGAGCTTTGTTTGATATAGATAGGTAGTTTGTTCCAGAGTATGGGAAGTCTCTGGGACAGGAATCTATCCCTCCAGCATGTTCTGTTTATTGTGGTGACAAGGTTTAGGTCCCTAGAGTGTGTAGCTCAGAGGGATTAGGATTTCTTTAAGTGGAGCATATCCAACAGCTCTGGGTTTGACATAGCTTTATATGTTAAGCAGAGATCACCTCTGAGTAGGCGATATGCGATGGAGTAAAGCTGGAGTTTTTTGAGATGGTCTGCATAGGGTATCTGTTTGAGGCCGGTAATCCTCTTTGTGAGGTATTTCTGCTGCCTTTCCAGTTGTTGTAGATGTCTTGTGAGGTACATACCAAAGGGGGCATTGTACTCTATAATGGCTCTAATGAGTGATGAGTAGAGGGGAACAGTTGCCTCTTTTTTTCCTGGATGAGAAACCTTTTGTGATGTGGTGTGCCATGTAGAAGGATTTCCTGACTACTGTGGTGATGTGATTATCAAAGGAGAGACTACTGTCCACCTGTGTCCCAAGGTCTCTTATCACACTTTTGGTGTCAAGTAGACTACCGCCTATGTCATAGTTCATGGGTACAGAGTTTTTACCAAAAGGGATGACAATGCACTTTGTGGCATTGAGCTTGAGGCCATGGCTTTGACACCAGGCATCTGTCTCAGTGAGGCCCTTTTGTAGGATGTCCACATCATTAGGAGTTTCGATTATGGCTCCTAGTTTGCAGTCATCTGTGAACTTCATTAGCCAAATACCTTCTGTATTAGCCTATACTTCAGAGAAGTAGATACCTAACAGGAGATAACCCAGGACTGAACCCTGTGGTACTCCACTTGTCACTGGTCTGGTCAGATTTGGAGTCTGCTACTTTCACAGTGTGGGTTCTGTCAGTGAACCAGTTGGCAACCCATCTTGTGACATAGGGATTTATACCTAGTTTAGTGAGTTTATCTATAATTCCAGAGTGGGGGATGGTGTTGAAAGCCTTGGCGAGATCTAGATAGGCTGGGTGAACCACCTTACCTTCATCTACAACTTTGGTGACTGCTTCAAAGAAGTGTATCAGGTTTAGGAGACATGATCTGCCTTTTACAAACCTGAACTGGGTGGGGTCCAGAGTTTGGAGATTACCAATGTATTTGTTTATAAGTTTCATGATGATACGTTCCACGGGCTTGTAGACCAGGCTCGTCAGGCTAATGAGGCGGTAGTTCTCAGAGTCCGTGGTGGATCCCCCTTTGTGGAGTGGGATAACCATCGCTGTGCACCATTCAGTGGGCAAAAAGCCTGAGGTGAGGCTATGATTAAACATGATACTTAGGTGGGGTGCCAGTTCCTTCTGTACTTCATGTATAACACAGCCTGGGATGTTGCCAGGTCCCATGGATGCTGTGGTCTTGGCTTTGGAGAGTGTGGTTTTTACCTGTGCAGCTGTGATTACAGGTAATTTTCATTCTTCCGGTATAGAGATGGGCCCTTTAGGGGGTGAGAGGGGGGTAAAGTTAGCACTGAACCTATCTGCCAGGATGTTGGCAATATCAGTTGGTTCTGTATATTTAGTGCCATTGTGCTGTAACTCAGAGCAGATCTGAGGGTTGCCATTGAGATTCTTGACATAGTTATAGAATGCTTTGTGGTTGTCTTTAGAAACAGTGGTGATTTTCTTTTCATAACTAGCTTTGGAAGATTTTATGAGGGATCTCAGCTTCTTACTGAGGCTGACCAGGGACTTCCTCCAGTCATGGGAGTTTACTCTTTTTTGTAGCATTTCTTTCTTCTGTTGTAGAGTTTGTTTATGGCAGGGGACCACCAGATTGGCTTCATTTGCTTGGAGGATAGCATCTTGCTTCTGTTGGGGATAGCATGATCCATGCACTCGTGTAAGTGCTTATAAAGTGCATTTGTGTAGGATTCAGCAGTTGTACGTCTATTGTCCATCTGCATGGGTGTCATGAAGTTTGCCACTTCTGTCTTAACAAGCGTGAAGTTGGCTTTGGAGAAATTTTTTATGGTGGTTTCCCTAATGGGGGGGTGGGGGCAGGATGTGGATGTCTAGGGTGATTAGCTTGTGGTCAGATCTGACCAACGAGGAATTAACCTCTGGTGTGGAACACCAGTCACTCATGTTGGTAATGACCAGGTCTAGGATATTACTGCCCTGGTGGGGGTGTGGATAAGTTGATCCAAGGTGTTGGAATTTATGAATTCCAGAAAATGTTGAGGAAAAGAGTTGGTACATGAGTAGTTTTCCCAGTTAATGGTGGGGTAGTTGAAATCGCCCATTATTAAGGTGGTAGGTTGTACCCTAATATTTTCCAACATATCAAGAAATGAGGAGTGGGAATCCTGGGGCATGGTGGGCGATCTGTAGCAAGCTACAATTTTGATTGTGGTCTTCCCAGAGTTAGTTGCAGTTGGATAATCTTGGATGCATTATACTGTGCAACTAGCCTGGATGTGTGGATATCCTTAATGAATATGGACAGGCCTCTGCCTTTAGTGTTTCAGTCCAGGTTAGGTGGCCGAAAGGTGTCGTATGAATTATAGCCTGGTAATGCAGGGGTGCTCTCTGGAGCCCTGAACCAGGTCTCTGTCACTGCACAGATGTCGATGTTCTCCATTTTAAGGAGTGCCTTGAGTGAGTGCATTTTGAGGTTTAGACTTCTAGCATCGAATAGCATTACCCTCAGATTTTGCTTGCTTGTACCTGTTACAGTGGTGAATTTGTCATTTGAACCTTGCCTAGAAAGGCACTATAGGGGTGGCAAGAGCCTTAGCCAGTATCCAGAATCCCAAGGGCGACAGGTGCAGGCCATCTCTGGCAAAGCATCGTGGTCTGTCGATCATGTCATCCCAGGCAGACAGATACTGGATCCCCTTTGAATGACACCAGAAACTTATCCAATTGTTGAAGTCAATCATTTTGTCCTTGTACTGTGGTATCATTCTGGGTGATGGCAGGATGCTACTCAGGGCTTGGGTCATACCTACCTGGACTACAAGATCGGAGAGCTCCTCCATGTCTCTTTTCATGTAGTCCAGGGAGGTACATCTCAGGTCATTCACACAGCATGGACAATGACAGAGTCATATTTGTACTTGTTGTGGAGTGACCTGAGTGCATGCATTATGTGGTGGATCCTGGCATGCAACAGGCAGCTGACAGTAACTTTCTCCTTGTTTAGCCTGGTGAATGGAACATCAGTGTGCCTGACTGTAGAGTGTCCTTGATGGGTATGTTGTTATGCCTTATAGGCTGTGGTTGTGTGGCACACTGAGGTTGTGGGCTATGTGTCATTTGGGCTGTGTTGGGGGGTGGAGGTTGCTTACGTTTCTGCTTTGGAGGTCTGTGTTGCTTGGGCAGATTTTTATTGAGAGCCTCCATGAATGTCGGTGTGTGTTTTGTGTTTCTATGTGTGTGTTTTGGTGGTGTAGGTTTTGAGGCACTATGTGATGAGTGTGGTGTGGTGCAAGTGTTTAACCTCTCCTCTTGACTGTCTAGTCCAGTCTTGGGAGAAGAGAGCTTTGCTTCCAGTTTGGCTATATAAATGTATATCTCACAGGTTGTAGTGTTGGGTGGTAGGAGGACAGGGTTGTCTCTGTACATGAGGCAATTACTACATTGCTCTAAGATGCCCAGATTAATCAGTTAGACAGGAGAAAACACCAGGAGCTGACCCACAGACATGCCTGGATAGGTGCTAATTTATTAAGTACTAAAAACTGTTTTCCTCTAGACAAGTGAGAATGTTGAGTGATGTAGTAATTTGTAGCTTATTTAGTGCTTACAATGAGTTCTGAACAAGCGTTGAGCTCAAAGAAACAGATTTGAGTGTTAAAACTAAAAACTGGCTAGTTCTAAGGGAAAAATTGAAGAGCAGACTTTATGGTGACGGAAATATTTTAACCCTATCTAAGCAGCGATGCATAAAGTGTATTTTTTTAATATAACAGTAGCAAATGAGCAAACTGATTTAAATAAATTAACCAATTAACCAAAAAAAGCTAAAAACTGAGCCCCATTCCAGCAGTCTTTGATCAGAGAAGTTGTAACTGCACACTCCTGTCACTAGGGTGCAGGGGAACCTTCTCCAGAAAAAGATGGCCTGGATTAGTGCTCAAGTTATACAAACAAAGCTAGCTTCAGCTGAATCTAGTCTTGTGCTACAGCAAAAGAAGCATACCAATTTCAGAAAGAAACAGTTCAAATAAGCAGGCACAGTAAGCCTTTAACCAGAAACTCCCAGCTCTGAAGGGCAGAATCTACCCTCTCCTTCCACAAGAGTGCAGACCACACCTTCTTAATGTAAAATAACTGGCCTGAAGCCCAAGTGCTTAAACCAGAAATAATGCACTTTTATAATAACAGACACTGAGCCTTCAAACAGCAATTCCCAACTTAGAAGGATGTAAGCTACCTGTCCCACCACAACCATGCAGACCACAAACACTCTTAATGTAAAACAAATGGTCTGAAGCCCAAGTGGTTAAACCAACAGGCTTAAAATAACAGTTACAATTTAATCAGGCTACTACCAAGCAGTAATAAATGCAACAGAATAAATACAACTGAGTACTTTTAAGAAGAGGCAAAAGCAAAATAAGGTAATAAAGTAGGAAGAAACATAAATACAGTAAACGTAGATGAATAAAGTGCAATTTTTTTAGTTAAGTGCAAGAAGAGAGGAAGTGGGTTGGCCTTCTCAAATGTTCTCTCTGTATTAAGTAGAGTGAACACTAGACTGGGAGGGTTGTCCAAGATCAAATTTATAGTAGGGGTTGGCAACTGCAAAGCCACCAACTATAACACCACCACAAGAATAGGGTGTGAGGGAGAGGAACAGTTTCAGGACAGATGAGAACAGAAAGCAATGCCAGAAAATATATAAAATAATTCAGTCAGGCAAGAAAAATATTTCAGTCAGGCAAAATTAAGTTAAACAATTAAATAGACAGACACATAAAATACAGTACTATCTTAAAACTGCAAGTTTGTACTTAACTTCAGCTTCTAATATAGTTGATTGTTACTAGCCAAACTACTCAGATATTGAGCAGAAAATAAATTCCCAGCTATGTTGCTAACACTTAAAGCAGAGAGAAACCCTCTAGGTTAAGAGTTAAATATTGAATAACAAAGAGGTGAGAACAGCAATAACCCCCTCTAACTGCAGAGGGACCGACAGACCACAATATTCAGTGAAACAGTTAAATAGACAGAAAAAACAGTTTCAGAAAAGATAAGAACAGAAAGCAATGCCAGAAAATATATAAAATAATTCAGTCAGGCAAAAAAATATTTCAGTCAGGCAAAATTAATTTAAACAATTAAATAGACATAATAAAATACAGTACTATCTTTAAAACTGCAAGTTTGTACTCAACTTCAGCTTCTAATACAGTTGATTGCAGACAGCCAACCTGCTTCACCCTACAGACTAATGAAGTCCACATCCCCATTTCTAGCCATTTTCGGGGCCTTGCAGGTTGCATGGTTGTAACTGGCAAGAAATGAAACCCTCTCACCCTCTCAACAGGATAGGCAAACTGGCATTGACTGTTCACTGCCATCCTCTCCTGCCATCTTCCTGCACACAAGCCACTATTCAAACTCCGGTTGCCTGATTTATAATCAGGTTTGTATCCCTTTGTACCACAGAACCAAACTTCAGTGCTTATCATCATGTAGATGAAGGGATAATCTCTGAAACAGATGTGAACACAAAGCTCAAAATGCTGTTGTTAAGAGAGGAGAGCTGAGTCATGGCATCAAAAGTTCTTCTTAAATCTTCAAAGATAGACCCAACAAAATATTTTTTTATTTAGACTTTTGTGAATACTGAGAGAGCAATTGTATATATCTAGGTCTAAATCCATGTTGTTGTTGGGTTTACCTAATTTCAATTTACGATTTTTCTGAAAGTTCAGTTCCAAACATCATAAACTGAAAATACAAAAAAAAAAAAACCAACCCCTTGGATCCCCTTTGAATGACACCAGAAACTTATCCAATTGTTGAAGTCAATCATTTTGTCCTTGTACTGTGGTATCATTCTGGGTGATGGCAGGATGCTACTCAGGGCTTAGGTCATACCTACCTGGACTACAAGATCGGAGAGCTCCTCCATGTCTCTTTCATGTAGTCCAGGGAGGTACATCTCAGGTCATTCACACAGCATGGACAATGACAGAGTCATATTTGTACTTGTTGTGGAGTGACCTGAGTGCATGCATTATGTGGTGGATCCTGGCACGCAACAGGCAGCTGACAGTAACTTTCTCCTTGTTTAGCCTGGTGAATGGAACATCAGTGTGCCTGACTGTAGAGTGTCCTTGATGGGTATGTTGTTATGCCTTATAGGCTGTGGTTGTGTGGCACACTGAGGTTGTGGGCTATGTGTCATTTGGGCTGTGTTGGGGGGTGGAGGTTGCTTACGTTTCTGCTTTGGAGGTCTGTGTTGCTTGGGCAGATTTTTATTGAGAGCCTCCATGAATGTCGGTGTGTGTTTTGTGTTTCTATGTGTGTGTTTTGGTGGTGTAGGTTTTGAGGCACTATGTGATGAGTGTGGTGTGGTGCAAGTGTTTAACCTCTCCTCTTGACTGTCTAGTCCAGTCTTGGGAGAAGAGAGCTTTGCTTCCAGTTTGGCTATATAAATGTATATCTCACAGGTTGTAGTGTTGGGTGGTAGGAGGACAGGGTTGTCTCTGTACATGAGGCAATTACTACATTGCTCTAAGATGCCCAGATTAATCAGTTAGACAGGAGAAAACACCAGGAGCTGACCCACAGACATGCCTGGATAGGTGCTAATTTATTAAGTACTAAAAACTGTTTTCCTCTAGACAAGTGAGAATGTTGAGTGATGTAGTAATTTGTAGCTTATTTAGTGCTTACAATGAGTTCTGAACAAGCGTTGAGCTCAAAGAAACAGATTTGAGTGTTAAAACTAAAAACTGGCTAGTTCTAAGGGAAAAATTGAAGAGCAGACTTTATGGTGACGGAAATATTTTAACCCTATCTAAGCAGCGATGCATAAAGTGTATTTTTTTAATATAACAGTAGCAAATGAGCAAACTGATTTAAATAAATTAACCAATTAACCAAAAAAAGCTAAAAACTGAGCCCCATTCCAGCAGTCTTTGATCAGAGAAGTTGTAACTGCACACTCCTGTCACTAGGGTGCAGGGGAACCTTCTCCAGAAAAAGATGGCCTGGATTAGTGCTCAAGTTATACAAACAAAGCTAGCTTCAGCTGAATCTAGTCTTGTGCTACAGCAAAAGAAGCATACCAATTTCAGAAAGAAACAGTTCAAATAAGCAGGCACAGTAAGCCTTTAACCAGAAACTCCCAGCTCTGAAGGGCAGAATCTACCCTCTCCTTCCACAAGAGTGCAGACCACACCTTCTTAATGTAAAATAACTGGCCTGAAGCCCAAGTGCTTAAACCAGAAATAATGCACTTTTATAATAACAGACACTGAGCCTTCAAACAGCAATTCCCAACTTAGAAGGATGTAAGCTACCTGTCCCACCACAACCATGCAGACCACAAACACTCTTAATGTAAAACAAATGGTCTGAAGCCCAAGTGGTTAAACCAACAGGCTTAAAATAACAGTTACAATTTAATCAGGCTACTACCAAGCAGTAATAAATGCAACAGAATAAATACAACTGAGTACTTTTAAGAAGAGGCAAAAGCAAAATAAGGTAATAAAGTAGGAAGAAACATAAATACAGTAAACGTAGATGAATAAAGTGCAATTTTTTTAGTTAAGTGCAAGAAGAGAGGAAGTGGGTTGGCCTTCTCAAATGTTCTCTCTGTATTAAGTAGAGTGAACACTAGACTGGGAGGGTTGTCCAAGATCAAATTTATAGTAGGGGTTGGCAACTGCAAAGCCACCAACTATAACACCACCACAAGAATAGGGTGTGAGGGAGAGGAACAGTTTCAGGACAGATGAGAACAGAAAGCAATGCCAGAAAATATATAAAATAATTCAGTCAGGCAAGAAAAATATTTCAGTCAGGCAAAATTAAGTTAAACAATTAAATAGACAGACACATAAAATACAGTACTATCTTAAAAACTGCAAGTTTGTACTTAACTTCAGCTTCTAATATAGTTGATTGTTACTAGCCAAACTACTCAGATATTGAGCAGAAAATAAATTCCCAGCTATGTTGCTAACACTTAAAGCAGAGAGAAACCCTCTAGGTTAAGAGTTAAATATTGAATAACAAAGAGGTGAGAACAGCAATAACCCCCTCTAACTGCAGAGGGACCGACAGACCACAATATTCAGTGAAACAGTTAAATAGACAGAAAAAACAGTTTCAGAAAAGATAAGAACAGAAAGCAATGCCAGAAAATATATAAAATAATTCAGTCAGGCAAAAAAATATTTCAGTCAGGCAAAATTAATTTAAACAATTAAATAGACATAATAAAATACAGTACTATCTTTAAAACTGCAAGTTTGTACTCAACTTCAGCTTCTAATACAGTTGATTGCAGACAGCCAACCTGCTTCACCCTACAGACTAATGAAGTCCACATCCCCATTTCTAGCCATTTTCGGGGCCTTGCAGGTTGCATGGTTGTAACTGGCAAGAAATGAAACCCTCTCACCCTCTCAACAGGATAGGCAAACTGGCATTGACTGTTCACTGCCATCCTCTCCTGCCATCTTCCTGCACACAAGCCACTATTCAAACTCCGGTTGCCTGATTTATAATCAGGTTTGTATCCCTTTGTACCACAGAACCAAACTTCAGTGCTTATCATCATGTAGATGAAGGGATAATCTCTGAAACAGATGTGAACACAAAGCTCAAAATGCTGTTGTTAAGAGAGGAGAGCTGAGTCATGGCATCAAAAGTTCTTCTTAAATCTTCAAAGATAGACCCAACAAAATATTTTTTTATTTAGACTTTTGTGAATACTGAGAGAGCAATTGTATATATCTAGGTCTAAATCCATGTTGTTGTTGGGTTTACCTAATTTCAATTTACGATTTTTCTGAAAGTTCAGTTCCAAACATCATAAACTGAAAATACAAAAAAAAAAAAAAAGAAAAAAAAACACTTCTTTTTCCAGGGGGTAAGCCCCACTGTACCTCCTCCTAATATATATATATATATAGTGGACAGCAAAATAGCACAACACCCTTGTCAGTGTGCAGCTGTTTGCACAGTGCAACACGCTATTGTTAAATAAACATCATCATCCATCTTTTGCTGAAAAAAATATATAGTGGAATAAGCTTCAACAAAGTGTAGGTAGTCTTTATTATTATTTTATATCTGAAATGTAATCTTGTAAATCAATTTCACTTTTTCCAGGATGGTGAAATTGTGTATTTAGAGGCAGTCTTCTAAGCAGCTTGCAGTTTTTTCCTAGTTTGTTAAAACTGCATATTTGATAGACAGTTTTGTAGTTGGGTTTCATTTTTTCTAAGGTCTCCAGTGGATTTGGAGTTAAGATGAAAGTCATTAGTTGTAGATGGGAGTAAGAATTTAAGTATGGGTATGGATATTGTATTTTTCCATTCAGCTGGAGAGTGTGATAATATAGACATGAAAGGGGGTTATAAATAAGTGAGAGTACATTTTCAAGACTGAGGTATGTACTCAGTATTTGGCAGTGTTTCCTTTGTCAGACAGTTTCATGAGAAGGGTTCTGACTTAAATTTTTATGAAATGAAATGTGGAAGGTCAAGAGTTTATAAGGAAGGGAGGATAAACTGTTATGGAAATATATATAGTACAAGTGCAGGAGGGATTAAAAAAAGAATGAATGATATTCTTTTGCAATCACTATGAAGTCAAAGTTATTAATGTTGCGAATTCTAATATGGGGAGCATTGGATGTTGGCTTTCCAGCAAAAAAGTATAGGGCAGATTCAATAAACCCTTCATTCTCCGATAACACCATGTGCGCATCGCACAATGACACGCACACGGTAGCACAATGTTTTGTATTCATAAGGAGCTCTACATGGTGTATAGAGTCACGCAGTCACAGTAAATACCATGGCATGCTAATTACAGCATAAGCAGCTGAACTGTATGCTAGTTAACCAATCCAAGATAGAGGAGCTATTCAACAAGCTATATAACAACTGTGTAGACTCAGGGCTGGTTTTTCCTGCAAATTCCAAACCCTATTGGAACACAGCCACAGAAAGTAGTCCACACAGAAAGAATTTTAGGGCCTGATGTTGCTTTAATTCATGTGTATATGCAAGAGACTGAAGTCTGTGCTGCTGCTGCTGCTAATAGATCACAGCCAAGAAGGAGAAGAGTTTTCAGACCCCTGTTAACTTATCACAATCTGTGTGAGGTGGAAATTGTAGAGTGCTACAGGGTAGATAGAGACACACTACAGGAACTCTGCAATGTCTGTTGCCCTCAACTAAGACCCAAGGCAAACTGAGTGGAACCCATACCAGTGGAGAGAAAGTTATGTGTAGCACTTAGAATTCTAGCTACAGGAACCTTTCAAACAGTAACAGGGGACATGCTGGAGGTGTCACAGTCATCAGCATCCAGGATTCTCCATCAGTTCCTGAATGCTATGCTCCAGCATGCCAGTGACCACATATATTTTCCCATACACCTGAGGACAGGGCCACAAATATGCACAAGTTCTACCCTGCAGCATACTACCCTGAAGTACTGGGTGTCATAGAATGTTCACATATAGAAATCAAGGCACCACCCAGGGAAGGGTCTATATAAATAGAAAGGGCTTCCAGTCTATTAACTGCCAAGTCATGTGTAATGCTAAGGGAATCATCTTGAATGTGTGTGTTGGCAACCCAGGCAGTTACCAAAACTCATGTTTGGCACACCTCCCAACTGTATCAGATGTTCACTAGGGGTGATATCCCATAGGGTAATTTACTGGGGGGATGCAGGTTATAAGCTGAAACTGTGGCTGATGACTCCCATCAGAAATGCACACACACCCACTGAACAATGCCATAATGAGGCACACGCTCAAACCAGAAATATTATAGAGCTTGTGTTTGGGCTGCTGAAGTTGTGGTTTCAGTGCCTAGATACATCTGGGGGAGACCTGCAGTGCAATCCACCTACATGTACGGAAATCTTCACAGCATCATCCTGAGAAAACAGCTTCAGCAGGATCAGCAAGAGAAATGGGCACATATCCCACCACCAATGGCAAGGTCATCACACCCACACTCACATAAGGAGTCAAAGGGGGAACCAGCAACTGCTGTGGGTGTAGGCAGGCATAGGCATGTTCAATATACCCTTGCTTTCACTAAGAGGCAATGCATAGCATACTCATTTATCACCTAAGGGGTTAAAACCTTCATCCTATGCACATACTTATAATAACACTGATGCCAAGCAGCGCTCACAACCTTTACCTACCAATGTAATGGCTGTGTACTCCTAGCATCAGTCAGACTCAGCCCTTAACTAAAACTGTAGCATCTGCTGGATTTACAAGGTAAGTGTTGAACCTGGAGTGTTAAAACAGAATTGTGTAGTAAAACAAATGAATGACATATCTTTGCATGTTGTTACTTGGTAATGTAAGTAAGTAAAAGGTGGGTGATTTGTACGGCACTGACTTTAACATGGGACAGCAGAGACGTATGTGAATACATGTGTCCTCTATCAAGTAATAGGCCTCAGGCATCAAAGATTCACACAGTCATTAACTCTCAAAAGTACTGATGGTTGCTGAATGCCCTCAATTTAGCCTCATACTTTTGTACTGGAAAATCATTAAAGAGAGAAGTTAGAAAGTAATGAGACACATTTCAGTTTCAGACTTCATAACCCTCAGTAGATTCTTAAACATATCGATGCAAAAAACTGTTTAGATTCAAATGTCTAACTTTCACCAAAATATGTCAAAAGTACAATTAGCAAAGCAATATCACAAATGCAAATATACTAAGCACTAAGTCAGCTATGCAGCCTGAGCATCAGACACAAAGCTTGTGTCCCTGAATTTAAAGGGTAGAAAACAAGGATTTGGTACAGTTATCATCACTTGTACAGAGTATTGTGGGGAGGGTTGGGGGTGGGCAGGAAGCCTAGGCTGACACAAAAGGTTGATGAGTGCGCGTGAGTAAGAAAGAAATGCGGACAGACATTTGGATAAAGTACCAAATGGCCAGTGTGACAGAATGAACTTTAACTCATTCCATCCGAGTGACACCTTCAGCTGCATCTGCAGCTAACTCCTACTGACACATCTAGGCATCAAATATTGCTTGAATATATTTGCATCAGTAATTCTAAAAACTATGTTATGAACAACATTTTAAAAGATTTCATCTTAAAGCTTACACAATGTCAAACTCAACTGCATTAATATTTGACCTCTCTCTAGCACAGATAAATAGATACTAACTGTTGTTTTTATGATATTAATTTATATAGATAATATTTTCACATTTTTCTAAATATCTTAACAACCAAGTAAAACAGACAGAACTTATTTGCCTCATATGAAAGCTCTCAACTAGATGATTAAAATGCTGCTGACAGTATGTGTGTAACTTGAGTGGTTGCTGAAATACTGTAAATTGTTTACAGAACATTACAAAAGTAATAATTACTGTGTTTATTGTGACTTGCAAACTTCAATTTAAGATCTAAAAACTAAAGAATACTACCACTATAAAGAATACTTTTTGCAGAGGAGTTTGCCATTTATACTTCTTTCATAACCCCTATGAGGACATAATTTGATTCTGTCAAAAAGCTTAGACTCCACCCATTGGAAGTTACAGTGCAGACGTCCTGAGCTCCACTGGAGTGAATGAGTTAAGCTTCAAGGCTGAACTATGTAACTGTTGTGTGTCTGTCTGTATGGGCCCTCCAGGAAAAATTGTGTAAGTGTCTGCAAGAACATAGCCAAGCTCTGTGCTAGCTCTACATCTTGGAATGTCGGGCAGGTGTGAGCCATGCATGGTATAGCTGGCAATTCATTGTTATCATAACCAACCACGAGAACTGGCTCCGCCAGGAATTGCACTGGCACATCCACGCCCATGGTCAGATGCACTGCTACTACCTGAATGTGATTGATGTCTGCTGGATGAGCTCCCCTCATGAGTACATCCAGGACCATGACCCTATGGGCTCCCATGTCTGGGTGTGGACACCTCAACTACTGACAGAGCAGTGGAAGTAGTGCCACTATAGGAGCATGATTGGGCATGGCCACATCGGCTAATGTCAGATGATGTGGCTGACCTACGACCACACGGATGCCCTCCCCCTCCCAGCAGATGTTCCATCACAGGCACTTCCCATTCCAATGTGTCATTCATCCGATCCATTGAATCGGCAACACAGAGGAGGCAGTCATGCATGTCAGCCTGTGCCACACCTACAACCCTAAGCATTTCCCTGGAGGACCTATTGTAATGTGCCTGCTCTTCCATGATGGCCCTAAGCATATGTCGAGTGGCACTGGATTACACACCTGGATCAGGAGGAAGATGGGCAGCAGGGCTCTTGAGAGCATTCCTAACAACCCTCCTGCATAGCACCTCACACTCACTTTGGCTATGTCTAGAGTCAGCAGGCACTTAAGCTTTAGAAACTACACTGCCCTGATCAAGTGTCTCACACTCCACCTGTCCAATATCTGAGGTCTCATTGGAATGGGTTAGCATAGACCTTCTGGCTGTGTCTGATGGAATTACAGGGATAGCTGAATGTCAACCTCAGTGTCAGATTTAACCTCTGCACCCCCCGACTGTGTCTCTCTTTGGCCACCATCACCATCAGAGTCTACTGATACTCTTACATCAGGTGGTAGGAGTCCCAGACTTCCACTTTCAGGAGCACCTGTGATAATAAGCAACAAACACAGAGAAAGAATTAATACCAATACTACTATAGTCCATTGTATGCTAACAAATTAACAATGGTGCCACTATTACAGACAGTAAAGCAATACACACAACCGTCCTGACACCCACATCACAAACTAAATATTTCTTTGAACTACAGTCAGTACTGACATAAAAAATGTTGGCTTACCATGTGCAGATGATTATAGGCTGCCTATGCTGGATGTTCCTGAAAGCAGTTAAGCGAAAGGTAACACAGGGGGGCTAAAACTTTTTGCCCTTTATATGTACATTAACGATACTTTTAACAAGAACTTTGATGATGCATCCATCCCAAGCCCATGTGTAATTGACCAGAATGTGCTGCTAACTATCAATCTACAACTGTTGCCGCCAAAAGAAATGCACTGTTAAATAGAACTTAAATATTGCTGTCAAAGTTTTACTGTACAAGAAGTATTTAACAATTGAGATAGGTAAGCCTACCTGGAAGCTCCTCCTGGCAAATACTTGTCCTCCCTAAAACAGCAGCACCAACATCAGTGACATGCTTTTGTGACATTTCATTGAGCTGCCTGGATCCCTAACAGTGGACAGGAACTCTTTATTTGGTGTCAGTAGCAGCCCCCCCCCCCCCCCGGTAGCCTTCCATTCACAGGCCACTGCAGCTGATCTCCTACTATATGCTTCCAAATTTGCATTCTGTCAGACATATCCCATGTCACTGCCCAAGCAGAAAGGCACCATGGCACCTAAATGCTTCCACAATTACTTCATTTTCAAGGTGACTGAAGAAGGGTTTGTGCAGATTGGGACGCATGGGTGCCTTAGTCCTAGGTGACATAAAACACAAAAGAAGGATAATACACATAAGTATCACATAAATAAAAGTCCTTCTTTCCTATAACACATAAAAGGTAATTATTTCACTATTACTCACTAGAGAAACATAAAGCAGTCAATATACTCAAATATAAAAAAGGAAATTGTGTGGCTGCAACATATTACAATCACACACAAAGGTTGGATCCAAACCAAGGAGAGTAACAATAGCCACATCTTGTTTATGCCAAAACAGAAATGCAACTTGGCTCCTCCACCCCCAAAACAACAGGCAAATGAAATGTTTAGCTAGCAAACCATCAGTGAAATTCTAAAAGTGCTATCAAATAAACGGTCCCTGAAACATATGTACACATTTACCATAGAACATTCCATTTTAAGCAATTGCCAGTCATGTCTACCTGTGGCCAGCACTCCCCTAGAGGTGTGTATGGGCCATCCAGAAAGGCTAATACCTCTCGCCATTGAAATATACGATATTTACATTTCACAGAAATAACAATAGAAGAGTGTACATAGATAAGTTATAACATTAGCACTTGTGATGACAGTTAATAAGGCTGTGCATCTGAGAAAGTAAAATGCCATGACAAACATACCTATGCCATCAGTATACTTCTAAGAAATACATACAGATAAAAGTCGCATTTGCTAATGCATATATATATATATATATATATATATATATATATATATCAGTGGCGGATTTAGGCTTTGGCGCAGGGGAGCGCACCTCCCCCTTTTTAAACTAATTGTATAGCTTTGGCTAGGGCATCGGAATACATAAAGTAGCTTAAAAAAAAAAAAAAAAAAGTACGTACATATTTGGTGTTGGCTCCTTTAAGGAGGATACCAGCCACTCGGAAGTGAGCTCACGGCATGTCCGGCTGGCTGCGAGCGGGAAATGTACAGTAATGACCGAGCGAGTGGAAAACGACAGTTGCAAATTATTTAATGGATTATCGCTATGAGCGGAAATGTAGTTGGACTTGAATCACTTGATCAGGTAAGTTATTTAGATTAAAAATACCGTAGTACCCTTCTGCTTATGTAATTATATCTTTATAACAATGTAATATTGAGGAACTTTGTCCCCGAGGCCTTTGCTGATACCAGGTCCATTCTTTTAGCTACTGCTGATGTTTATGTTTTGTCAAAGTGCAAATTGTGAATTACAAATTTAAAATCATGTAAGTTTGGCTTTTATGTTCAAAATGTGATCAGTTATCATGAAGGTTAAGGAGAAAAATTACACTAAAGTGATGTGAAGAATTGGAGGAATAAAGTTTGTGTAACAATATACATTAAACAAGAGGCAGCAAAGAAGACAGCCAAATTAGAAAGATTCATTCAGATGAAAACATAGCCAGCTCTGGGTCAAGCAGAAGGGTAGATCTTTTTGTTTTTAACATGCCTTGGAGAAACAGTAAAAACTAATGGGGTGTCTGCAAGATTAACACAGAGGGGATAAAGTGGGCCAACAATGTAAAAATGACATATGTGGAATATTTTGGTTTAGCATTTACTGCTGAAGGAGGAATATGTGTGCTCAGACTGGATTTCAAAACCCCATGCACACAGATTATTTCTACTATTTTATAGAAGAAAGATATGTGATTGAACTCCTAAAACGCTAAGAAAAACAGTGAGCCTTTGATACTCTTCTCATGGTCTGATAAGTAGAATTGGAGCAGGATAGTGTTATTTGTCCTTCAAAGAAACAGGGATTGAAAAAAGGCAGAAAATTACAGGTGGTAACTTAACCAAAAGATGGTATAAATACTTCTGAAAGAAACAAAAATCAAATATCCAGAAGTCACTGTGATAAATAATAGCAAATAAGACATTGATTCACAAGTAGGACATACTGAATCAGTCTAGATTTATTTCAGAAAGTAAGCAATGTAGTAAACTAGGAACTCTGGGTTTGGCAATGTATCTGATACAATCCAGTATGAATACATAGCAAGCTTTTCTTGGTAGACATGGAATACTGTGGTAACGTGACTGGTTGACAGGATGAAAAGTCATTAATAATGGGGTATATACTCGTTATCAGTGAGATACGCTAGGATTCAGTACTAAGACAATTTATTTTAATACAGTTGATGCTGCAGGGAGCTAGAAGGGATACAATGCATCTCTGCAGGTGATCCAAAGATGAGAAACTGGAGTAAAACCCATACTAGGCTGAAAATAGTATATCTGTATATGGCAAAACAAAGCCATAGTTAGCTATTTCTGGAAGCACAGATTCAGTGCAGTATCATATTCAGAAAGCTTAGATTGTCTTAAAGTATGCATGCAGGATGCAGGCACATAAATAAGAGCCAGAGATACATAGGGCTATCAACAGGAACATTTTATGGAGAAAAGCAAGATGTTCCCATCCTGCTGGCAGCATTCTGCTTCAGTCCCTAGCTAGAGTACGTTATTTATTTATTTTACATTTGTTTACTGGGAAAGTCAGACTGGACACCAGTCCCCTTTCAGTGGAGGCCCTGTACTGTGCACATCTGAAGTAATTTGTTACAAGAATACAGACTGAGTTGTAGAATTTGCACACAGTGAAACTGCCCTGTAGGACTGTGATAGAGCTGGAAATACATGTAAATGTCTGGGTACCCCAGTAAGATGCAGATGCTCAGGTGCTTCAGTCATAGAGCACTGGAAAAAAAAATGAACAAGAAGAAAGGCTTACTCAAATGGGTATGGGCGCTGATAGCCTAGGGAAAATGAATGGATACCATTGCCTTTTTTTCCAAATTAATAACAGCATGAAAGAAATTATTTCTTCAGGCACTGCTGAAAATATGCAATTTCACTAATAAGTGAGACACAGAGTTGACTCCTGTGGTCAGGGACAGTATAAATTAGGTTACCATTTACTTATTACTGAGAGTTTGGTAGTGTTTTCTCATTAAATGAGTTTAGGAAATGATAAATGCTGTTATGGGCTCTTTTCTACTGGATGTCTGTTCATAAGCTCCATCTGAAAGGTGACATCTATTTTCTTAATCTGATCTATCATTCTTGTCGTCAAATGCCTCCTTTTACTTTCCTTTTCTGCTGATCTTACTGATTAACTCACAGATTTTGCCAACAGTCAACAGTTTTAGGAAGGGCAGTCCTAAATTTTGAGTCAAAAATACAGAAAAGTTGAGAGGTATTAGTGGCTGAAATGATTCTTTACACGCTCACTCCACCAAAAAATAGTACTAGTCCGCTATTACTTTCTTAGTTTCACTTTCTGTTGCTCATTTTGTGGGTCTTAGCTTTTGCTAAACAAGTTACAGATTGTTTCCTTTGTTACTCATTCCCACTTCTGTTCTTGGGAGATGCAGTCGACACCGGACTAATAACACATCAGAAAAGCTGGTGCCCTGGCTTTTGGGCGATGCATTGATTAGCGTTTACATTTGTCAATTTGTATTGCATTCGAATTGACTTGGTCAACCTCGTATCTTTTGATTGTTAAACAATTTACTAGGACAAATCCTTGCATACACCCCCCAAACGGATCTGCCTTTTTTCTTATGATTTTTTTTTTATTTAGTTTACTGTATGCTACCGAACGGAGGAGACTCCAACTGTGTTGATTACTACATAAGCCATCTTTACATCCTAATATCTGCATTCCGTTGTACAATACTGTAGCTTCTCACTTACTTGTTGTTTAGCTAAGGCCAGTCAACCTGTGGGAGGTAAATCGTTATGGAGTTTCTCACAAAGGTCTGGTAGACAAACTTACAAAGTGCAAACTTCCTCAGAGTAGAAGACTGAGTTGAAAGTGGCGCACAATTATTAAAGGTTGTTACGTGAAGGAACTGATGCACGTGCACCCCTCACAATGATCCTGTTCTGTACTACAAGTATTTACAGCAGTGCTGTTGTCAGCATAGCTTTCAACCAATCACGGACAAATCTGGAAATGCTTTTTGTGGTTACTAGTGACTTTTTGCACCTTCCGTTTGCATTTGGTTACAAATCTAGAAGTAGTTTGGGGACAATAAGGGACACTTTAATGTGAACAATCCACAACACTGTGAATGTAGCTTAAAATTAAAACCTAAGGCATATATACACTTTAAAACAATGGATTATATGTATGCCATGCTTTAAGACATTCCTTTCACAAAGGTAGTAAAATAGAGTAATGCACACCAATTTTATGAGTAAGTCTGCCGCCCTTGCAGAAAATGTTTCTACCCTCACATTCATCAATCATTATCATCTTCATGTGGCCAATACTCCCAGTAACACAATTGTACTATATAAGGAAAAATAAAAACAAAGTCTGATACCATCACTATAGTGAAACAAGAAACATAAGTGCTCATTTCAGACGTACAATGATCTGAAAATGTAGTTGACTTTCTGCTTTTTGCTTAACTATTTAGGTGGAGCACCATGTTCCTGATGGCAGTTCCAATGAAATGTTGTAGGTGCAGTGTTCAAATCTTGTGAAGGTGTTGATAAACTGAAAGTATGAATAATTAGTATACTTTTTTGTTAAAACCCACAAACTTAATAAATCAGAAAAGACTGATTTATCAGTTTTATTTGCTTCATCCTTTGTGCATTAGGCATTGCAGTTTGGTGCCAGTTATCAGTGTCCTTTATTGAGTGACATTTCTCATCCTATGGGGAAAAAAAATATTCTACATGGGCAAAGACCTGGCCTTCAGTCACATAAATGAGACTTAACAGAAGTACACACTACAAAGCATACTGAACATTAATGAATGCAGAAAATTACTTCTATCTTTAACTGCCTAAATTGTGCTATGTGTTAATGAAGTACGTACTGAATGACAGTGTAATAGATGCAAGGTTTTAATCCACATAATGGATACTGCACCTATATATTTCTATGTGTCATAATAATGTGATGTAATGTATCCTGCACTTTCTAGACACACGTGCAATTTATAATGGTGATGTTGAAATATATTTGACTGTGGGTAATAAACCTGAAAATGTTACTTGTATATCTCCTGTAGTGGTCGCCTCACTAATAATAGTAATAACATATTTCTGTGTGCATGTACAAAAATGAGAAAACATAAGTATCAAGGTACATATGAAGAACACATCAAAACAACTTTGAAAATATGCATTCACACTGCTTCCCTCATGTACAGTCTGTATGGTCCTTTCCTCAATATTTGCCTCTCATAAAATAATGATGTCAGTTAAAACAGAAGCACATCACACGTGGAAAAGAACAGCAAATGCTATGTTTGTGTTCAGTCTTTGTACTGCAATTGGCACACAGTAGTACCAGTAGTCAGCAATGGCTAAATCTACCATAAACACATAATGTTGTGAATGCTAGTTCACTAAAGGTGACACATGCGATTGATAGCAATCAAATTTCCTAGCTTTTAAAATATATGGCTGTTGAAAGTTGGAGTGTGAATGTTATTTTGCAAGTTCAGACTATCTTGTGATTCGGTATTACATGTTGGGTGTTAAAGTATAAGTGAATAACTGTCTGACTATATTGGTTCCTTTTGAATTATTCTATATGTCACTGTTCAATCTTGTGTCAGTATGTATAAATGATGCATGCAGGGTCATTGCCCTTCTTGCAAAAATGCCTGGTGACTTATTTCTTTGTAGTATGTTGTGCTTTTTTGTTTATGTTTTACTGTGCTCTGTTAGAAATTAAGCAGGACTTGTGGTGCAGTTTTGACATCATGTATAACTTTTGAATATGGTTGGTGCATAACTTTTTCCTGACTGGCCACACGTTTCAGCCAATAGTATGAAGATTACCATCCTGGCCTTTTACTTTCAAGATTCTGCATCAGAAAACAGTAGCCAAACAGACCAAAAGCAAATTAGTTGCATCCTAGTTAAGACAGCCATCCCATATCATGTTGAATTTTATGTTCCAAACTATACCAATGTAAGTGCAAAGTTGTAATATACACGCCAGCATGCTTCACACAACCAGGCATTCACTGTTTTATTTCCCTGGTGTTAACATGTTAAATATTGGGCCCTTACAAATGTCTGATGAAAAATTAAAAGGTAGTTTTGATTTCATTAGTCAGATTCATTGTTTAGACCAGATTAATCCCTCTTGTCCAAAAAAACCTTTTGTGGCGAACATCTACATAAGGATACAAACATCTAAATACTATTTGTGAAATGACAAACCTTTATAAGATATAAGGTTTAGAGTTGCTGAATAACAGATCTGGGAATTTTTGTGTCAGTCGCAGACAATGAACTGAATATGAAGTTATTGCAAGTGAAAAAAAAATTCTGTTTCTGCAAATGATGTACACACAAAAGGTGTCCATTCCCTTTTGCAGCAGTCATTATTCAATATTCCTGAAAATATGGCAACAGCAAATTGTCAGGCCTTAGCCTTTGACTTCTTATATTCTGATATTTTGATTCTAGCTTTCATTTTTATGATTTATTTTAATTTTGCTGTTTTGCTTTTATTTTTTTTTTCTGATCTAAATTAGTCAGATATATTTGTTATTATGGGTGATCAATTTTGCTGACTTAACTTTTTCCTCTAGTTTATGGTCATACACCTCTTTTCTTGCTTTCGCTGTGTTGCTACCTGCTGGATAAGTGTCTTTCAGAAAGGTAAAGCTTCAAGAAATTTGTTCTCTTGAGTTTTGACTGCTTCCTGGAGTGAACACTTACATTATGCAAACCTTTGGCTCTCTGGATGTTGTTTATAAAAATATTTTATTTGCCAGTAGCTGAATTGGCAATCATTGTACTCTGTCACTTATTTCTGGACTTGGACCACAGTTTCAAAGCAGAACTGTTCCTGTAAAAAATTCCATATTTTGGTTTGGAGAATACATTTGACAGACTAGATGTACTTCGTTTTCTTAATACTGTATACTGGATTTTACAGCTATGATTTTTTTTCTTTTGTTACCAGTTACCAGTCTTGAATTATGTGACAGACCTTGGGGGTTTGCATTTTTGCCTTTGCATCTGCCTGTTCAGCTGCAGAGATATGTGGTGGTGTTTGTCTTTGTCTCACTTGGGCAATGTTTGCTTATTTTTTTTTTTTTTTGCTGGGAATGTTACTGTTTTCAACAAGTTTTTGTCTGGGTTGCTTTCTCACACCCTAAAAAAATAACTTTTTTTAAAATGTATTGCAGTACTTTAATATCATAACTTATACTTTATTAAATTGACTAGATAACACAAATGAACTATGATGATTGGATCAGATGCTGCTAAATAAGCCTAGAGTGGCACAGTGGTGCAGTGTATAGCATTGTCCCCTCATAGCAAGAGATTCGCCAGTTCGATTCTTGCCTGTGGTGCCTTCTTAGTGGAGTCTGCATGTTCTCCCTTTAGTCTGTGTAGGACATATTGTTTAGCCCTAGTATCCTTTTAGTAAGGCTTCTTTGTGGGCATTCCAGTTGCATGTGTCTGGACAGATACAGGCCAAAGGGGGCATTATGCTCGATGACTGGCCTAAGGAGTGCTGAGTAAAGGAGGGCAGTGACATCCTAGATCTAGGCATAACCCATTTCTTTAAGCTGTTTAATACAGAAGCACTTTCTTACATAAGTAGACATACTGGTCAAAATTTAGGTCACTGTCCAGATAAGTTCCGAAAACCCAAACAAGGTCTTATTGTCATCATAGTTCTGAGGTAGATGACTTCCAAAGGATACAATAATGCATTTACTGGCATTTCATTTTGGTCCATGATTGTGGCACCAGTTGTTTGGGACAAACTGTCCTGCAGGATGGCTGTGCAATTTGGGGTTCAGTGACTGCTCCTAACTTGTAGTCATGTGCAAACTTAGTCATTCAGAGCCCTTTGGTATTGGCTTTTACTTCAGAAAAGTAGATGTTAAACAGGAGAGGCCCCAGCACAGAACCCCGGGGACTCCACCAGTAGCTCATCTCTTTCTGGAGGTAACTGTCAGTTTTGCTTTACTGCATCTCATCTGTGAGCCATGTGGCAATCCAGTAGGTGACCATAGTTTATTCCTAGTTTATTTAGCTGTTCTGCAATGCCTGAGTGGGGGATTGTGTCAAAAGCTTTAACTAGGTCGAGGTATGCAATGTGTACCATTTTGCTTTCCTATATTGCATTGGTGACCTTTGCAAAAAAGTACATTAGATTTGGTAAGCATGACCTGCCATTGACAAATCCAAACTAAAATGGAAATAGTATTCTGAGGGTTGCTGTTTCCTAATAAGGCTTTCCATGGCTTTGCATATTAGGCTGGCCAGACAAAGTAGATTTTGTGTTGCTGTCCTTTGGGAAATGCTATAGTACTTAAATTTGGTTTTATACATTGCATATAATTTAACTGACTTTTTTAGGAATTTTTTCATAAAACGTGTATAGCCTTAACTTGCAATGTTCTTTAACTGAACTTCACTTGCACACACAAAATTAATTACATAAATTAACTTTGCTGGTTTCACATAAATCATTATTTACTTAAATTGCTTACATTTGCTGTGGGTCTTGGGGTGATATCACCTTCACTGGGATTTTTTGCAATGTTATCATAATGCTTATGTCAGGTATGCCATATAAAAAACTATGACTTCATATGGGCAACCAAACATATCCTCTAGGTATGTCTTGAAACAACTGGTAATGTCTGCTAATATGCTGTGTGCTGGATAGGAGTTATGTACCTCCACTAACACAACCACACCAGGTTCACTGGATCATACGAGAATATTAGGCTAACTGCCATGAATGGTAATTATAAGGCTAGCTAATAAGCTGAGATCAGAATCGAACACAATACTTTGTGTCTGAGGTGAAAACCTTAACCATTGTGCTCAATCGACCCGCCACCCCCAATGTTTTGCAAATGACTGTATGTTGCTGTGTTTTCACACATGCTGATACAGTATCATAAGGTGATCCTTCACATCCCCCTTCCCCAGTGTTTTGCTTTCCTGCCTCCCCACCTCACTTGTTGACTTTCCAGACTGCGCCCCCCCCCTTCGTAAAATCCTGGATCCGCCACTGTATATATATATATATATATATATATATATATATATATATATATATATATATGTATGGATCCCTATCAGATAATGGAAACTTCATTTGACTGAATCCCATTTGATGACACCATAAGACTGAAATATTCAAAATACTGAAAAATCACTTGGCTGAAACCCATAATACTGAAATCTTACAATGCTAAATTTCAACATACTGAATTGTAAAGTGGATGATATAAAACCAGAATAGGTGGGGGGCCACTCACTCCCCCCAATGTGGGGGGCTGTGCCCCCACACCCCCTAACTATATATATACTAACTCCAGGATCGCACTACAGTGGGGAAAAGGTATATGCCCTTTTCCCCACTGTTGTGCAATCCTGGAATTAGTATATTAATTTGGGGGGTTTGGGGGTCATAGTCCCCCCACTTAGTTTGAGTACATATTGTCTTCTGGAGAGAGTTAGTCATTGATGCTGCAACTATGCATGTCTATTGTTTAAAATTTATTGTTTTGAAGTTTTTGGTAAAATACAATATAAAACAAACAAGGTGGGGGGCTATACCCCCCACACCCCCCAATGTGGGGTTGTGCCCCACACATCCCTCCAACTATATATACTAACTCCAGGATCATACTACAGTGGGAAAAAGGGCATATACCTTTTACTCACCTTACAGTACTCTACACAGTGCCATATATGTACTAAGTTCAGTTCAGTGAAATGAGTTTTCAGTAATTTGTGTTTTCAGCTAAGTGGTTGGGGTGAAATGAAATTCAGTGAAATGAGATTCAACGACACAAAGTAGACCCATATATATATATATATATATATATATATATATATATATAAACATATTTTTCTTAATGACATTTCAGCATATGCAGTATATTGCTAAAAAAATGCAAGCATACCTTATCAGGATCAGTAGTCCTGTGTGCAGATAAATATCAAACTAATATCTTCTTCTGTGTTATTCACATAAAAAAGTCCCCTCACCTTCAGATTGCCTAGCTATACGGTTTCCTTTTTTTAGTGTAGATTCAGGGTCATGAGCACTGTGAAGATGCAAATGAAGTGTGAAGTCATTGGAATTGCTGAATACCCAATACTTGGCTTTGTGTATCAAATGTAAACATAGTGCAGACACTCCCTCAGTGTTCATTGCTGATCGATTGCAACTGTGAATGATTACTGGTAGGAAGAAGAAAAAGACAAGAGAAATTCAGACTCCCTTACATCCAGTGGGTGTGTCAGCCAGATTAGAATTACAAAGTGTAGAAGTAATTGTATCAAGGTTTTAATTGTAAGTAAACAGCACACATTTCACAGTTTCTGTTCAGTAACATCCAACCTCTCTTCCATTTCTTCACAATTGTATATTATTGCCATTTAATATCACATGGCTTAAGGACACTGACACAGAATGCCTTACAAACTGCATGTCTCAGATTACTGCCCAGATAAGACAAGAATGAACAACAAACACAGAGAGATAAGACAGAGCTGCATTTATGCAAGCAGTAGTCATAAATGATTGTGTGATCACTCATTGCACTATTTCTGAAATTAATACATGTACAAACAACTGTCATATGTTTTGTTAGTAGTGTGGATGATGTTGCAGTTGGTTGTATGCACAATGGTATTAGTTCTTTGCTGCAAAGCTGTGTGGCAAAGAAGGATAAGACATCCTTATTGTAATTTGAAGGTCCATTGGAATGAGAGTTCATATCCAGACCTGTGTAAAAATATTTTATGTGTAGTAACATACATTTTTTAGTGTTGTTTATTTCACAGATTTGTTTTCTTAATTTCATCTACTTTTCCCTTTTTTGTGTTTTTCTTTTTTTAAAATGGCAGTGTTTGTGCGCAAACAAGGGAATGGAAAAACACAATGAAGGTCGTGTTTAGCTGTGCTTATCTTGTTTCTGTGATGCTTAGTATTGCACAAACCTGGACTAGTATCCCACACAGGAAGCAGACAGAACACCTGCAGACAGTGTAAAGGTCAAAAAGGATACATTGTTGCAGTTTTTGCTTTTGTGACATTGTGTGGGGGATAGCAAGCTTCCCCAACACCTGCAGCCATCAAACACCTGCAGACAGGATGCAGACAGTAAACAATTTAAAATGGATGCATTTTATTAATGCTGTCGGGTACCACGTAAACACATTAAGCAATGTTGCATGGCAGTTAACACACAGAACTTAAGAATGAACAGAGAATAATTTAACTGTCATTTAACTATTCCTGTGGCAGCAGGTGTAAGTACGGGGTTGTAATACAGCTGGTTCTGGGTTCTAATACAGGAAGTGCAACATATTTTTACTGTTGTGACAATCCAGATTATAGTAATGAACATGAAAATATACAAGTGTTATTTCATTATTCCTGTTGCAACAGGTGTAAGTCTAGGCCTGCCATACACATGTATCTGGGTTCTAATACAGGAAATTACAGACATTTGTACTGTTGTTTAATTTCACATTATATTCAGTCTCACTTATAACACTTTATACATAATCATAAATACTGGAGCTGGTATTTATTATATGTATGAGGGATGAGACACTGTTAGTTTGTTTTGAGGATTCATATAAATGACTGAGGATATATTGTCTACTACGTTTCTGTAAGTATAATTCTGCTGCTGCATTTCTGTAAGTATATTTCTGCTATCTGGACTTGGATGGCCTTCACACTTAAATAAGACACATAAACAAATGAATCTATATACAAGGACCTTGTCAGGTTTTCACACATATGGTTAACACCTTAAACTCTTATCTGTATTTATGAACGATTCATTACTATGCCTGAGAAGCACTTCTTCTGTGGCATAGATGGAAAATCCCTACTGTGGAAGAAAATGTTTTGTCCCTTATGCATAAGTTTGAATCCTACACTGTAAAAATCAATTTTAGCAGTGTATAAAGCATAGCAAACAGCTGTCAGTCAGGACATTTATGGCCCCAGTGCATGTCAACCTTGCTTGGCACAGTTGTTATCTGCTTAACATTGTACAAACAGAGTTGGCATTGTTTCTCATGTTTGTGCACTAGCAGTAAACATGATAACAGGAATTGGTGGGAAATCATCATTTGCCATTGCTCTACTTATGGGATTAGACATGCCTAGTGTTAGAGGGGAAGGCACCCAGTTTAGGGCACAGAGGTGGGGTGTTTAGGAGTACAGAATATTTATTGGACTCCTGGTAAAGTGCCACAGCCAAAGGCTTCTGTAGAGGGAATATTCTGGCTCCTAATACAAGTCTGAGGCTTGCAATAGACTGGCCAAGGTTGCATCCAGTGCAACTGGCATCCCACGGACTGGAGAACAGTGTAGCCACCACTTCAATGATCTAAAAAGGTGCAAGAGAGACACACTCAACCAGTGGTGGTTGGATGAGTTCCATGTTAGTGACATTCCCACAGTTGTGTAAGTATGCTAATAAAGAGAATTTATAATACATATAAAGCTAAATGTATGCTGCTAATAAAGAGAATTTATAAATTGATAGAATGCTAAATATATGCAAGACTGGTATGCATAATGTTTTTCTGTTCTTTTCTTTTCACAGTTGAATAGGCAGTCCCATGCTGATTGTCTATAGATACTGAAGGAAGAGATGCATCATAAGAGATGTGTTATTGTAGCTTTAAAAGTTAAAGATAGATGTTCTTGTTTTCTATATAGTAGCAACAAAGTAAGCATGTATATCAGAACTGTAAAAGCAAGTATGCATGCATAAGTCTGTAGTACAAACCAGATTTAGGAGTCAAGTGTAAGACTGTAGTCAGAGGTTGTGGGTTCAAATAGCATGAGTAACAACAATACAATACTGCAATTCTTTAATAATATGACATAAATTAAAATCTATATAAGCGGCATAAATGCCCTGCTGTTAACTGTAATCTGTATAATTGGACCAAGCACATGTGCAATATATGTATATTGCAAAGATTACTTTGAACAGTCTAGTAATCCTAGTTTATAGTTGTTAGGACTATAATGTAATGTAATAATTCAGATAAAATAGTTGTATTATTGTGATAATGCATTGTATGTCATATATGATGGTACTAATTTTCTCCTTTTTTTCTGTCAACCCAGCCCTTATCTCATTTTTTTTTATTTTCTATTATGTGTCATCAAAATGTCTCCATGCCATTCATCTGTAACAAATCACTAAATGCTTCACAGCACAGCAAAGTAGGCCAACCCCAGTGGGTCAGCCTTCCCCCACTTCACTGGCTCCATTACCGATGCCCAGCACATCTGGGACCTAACCTGGCAGTACTGCCTCTGTTGCCCTAGTACTACTTGCACCCTCAGGTAGCACTATCCTGGCAACTGGTGCTGTGATACCCTCCATGAGTACTGGTAGAGATGCGGATTTCATCACCTGCAAGGAGATGCCATGGTTGGCATGTAGGGTCATACACCACACCATTGGTGCAATCCTACACTAGAAGGAGAGGCTGCTCTTTCTCATGGTCTGTAGGAGGAGAAGATGGCAAGCACTCCAGCAGCCAGCCAAGTAAGGGTACAATGATAACAGTCCTGTGGGTGAGGACTAGATTCTCAGTGTCCCCATGTTTGATGGGCATGAGCTTGCATTGTCCCCTTCCTCACCCCAATCATGGTGTCCCTCAAACTTTTGTGTCCCTCACGGTCCCTGTGTCTTGCCTTGTTTGTCCTGTTTACTTGCATTTGCTTCCTCACCTACCCAACTTATCTGACCAAGAAATATCAACATCCCTTGCCCAGTATTCCTCTCTTACTGAAGTAAAAAAATAGGCACCTGTCCCGCAAAAAAATATTGTCCCATACATAGCTCTTCATTTCACACGTGTCTTCTTGACACACTTAATTTGGTCCAACTGGCTATACAACATGATTGCTTCATTGTCACCTCTCTTTGTGGAGATGACAGTCCAAATTCAGCTAATATTCTGTACATATTTATATTTTGCACAGCTGAAGAAATGGATAGGTATGGTTCTTTCATACCTCCCTTCTCCACATTCCAATATTGCTTTCCCTTTGTTCTTCCCACTGCTTTCCCTTCATTTCACCACTTTACTGTCTACCCCATTTAACACCTATAATCTGGTCAAAAAATAGAATTGCACACAACACACAAGTACAAAAAAAAAGCCCATCACTTTTTAGCCTCTGTGTTTGCAAAGAGTTTGGCATCATGCAAGAATGCCAAACAACAGTGAATGGATCTTCTGTGGTGTGGTTACCTTCTTGCAATGTCACTTAAACACACACTGCATTACATCAGTGCACAGAAACACACGGTGAATGTAGTATAAAGATTTATTTTCTTGAGCAATCACTACTTATTTAAAAATATTACATAAACCTGGATTCAAACCCTATATCATCTGGATTCAAAAAGAAATGTGTCAGTGCATTTACACCTGCTGTCACAGAGTCAGCTAAGCAGCAGATGTGTTTTATACCTTCAGTACTGAGAAGTCTTAAAATTTTAGCATTGAGGCTTACATCTGTACATTGCTTAACCAGGTGCAAACAGAGAAAGCAATAGAAATGTGTATCTTGCATATGCAAATAGTTTGCCAACCATCTTGCAAACTGGCTAATTGGCAGTGTGCTGTGCAAAGTGGATAATAGCATGTATTACTTTTGTTTACTCTCCATTTAGTTCATGACATGAAACTACATGTGGAAACAGAAAAAAATGAAGGCCCTATCTAAGAAAAAGTCACATATTTACAAAGTACCCATCTGTTACCTTCCCCATGCACTGCAACCCTGGTCTCTCAGGATTTGTTAACAAATATCTCTCTACTTCACCTCCCTAATCAAAGTCTTCCTCTCCATTATACTTGTACTGTATCCTGTTAGATAAATTGAAAATAAATAAATAAATAAATAAATAAATAAAAAACTTTGTTTTTACTCCTATGTTGCCTTTTTATACTAACTACTACTTTTAAAAATTGTTGTGGCTGTAATCTAGCTGTTTTTAACATTTTTTCTACTTAAATAATATTTGTAATGATTACAAAATGTATTCTGTAAACTTTCAAAATGCCACTTGTATAATATCTGTAATTAATGACTAAATTTTATATGTATGTACTGGAGCTTTTCTCTCTGGGCCTCTGTTGAAAAAGGGCTTTGGCTCAGTCAGACATTCCTGGTCAACAAATGTAAAATAAAAAAAAAAAAAAATAAATATATCAAACTACACTACATAAATTAATAACAAATGTTGAGTTATATACCATGCACATCTTTAGAATAACAATGCACATTCATATTGTCCTATACTTGTAGGAATGTGGATGCCTGTTTGCATATAATTTGTAAAGCTGTCTATTAAACTATACCTGCACATTGGAACGCAATCACCAAATACTACACATTGCACACTTATCAGTCTAGTAACATGCAGAACTTGAAATATCTTGACAGTTGAACATGTCTACACGTCCATTTCATGCAGGCCTCCCAACATCTTCTCTCCAACATCCAGTGCTGATGTCATCCATTGTAAGTTGTCATGCAGCTTTGTAAAAGTCAGAATTGTGCTGTGGTGCTTACATAAAGTACTGAGTAATCTAGTCTGTGTACTTGGGTAGGAGTTCTGTTCTCACTGCAGTCAACTGGGAGGTGTGTGTGTGTTTGTGTGTGTGTATGTGTGTGTGTCTATCTAGTCAAAGTAGAATAAGTATGTCCCCTACAGTTACCACTCCAGTCCCATGGACTGCCAGTATTTTGACACTTGCCATGCCTACACATCCATTTCATGCAGACCTCCCAACATCTACTCTCCAACATCCAGTGCTGATGTCATCCACTATAAGTTGTCCTGCAACCTTGTAAAAGTCAGACTTGTGCTGTGGTGCTTGTGTAAAGCCCTGAGTTCTCTAGTCTGTGTACCTAGATCAGCATTTTACACTAGCATATGGGACAATGCTATTGCCATTTTCTCCTCACCAGACAATGCTGATGTTATCACCTATAAACTGTTGTCTGACACTCTCCAAGTCAGACTTGAGCTATGGCACTTGCCTTAAATACAGAGTTTTCTAGTTGGCATACTTAGATAGTTAGGGGTTCTGTTCTCACTGCAGTCAACTGGGATGTATGTTTGTGTTTGTGCACTTGCTTGACATTACAGAGAGCACTTTACACTAGCATGGGGGACACTGCTATTACCATTTTCCTCTCACCACACTTTGCTGATGTCATCAGCTAGAGCTGATTTGTGGGTGTACAATAATCCCATCAGGGCAGGGTCAGAGACTGGCCTATAGGCCAGACACAAGTAATCTCACCCTATACGATACAGATTACAGTGACAGGGCTTTCAGCCTATCCACATACATCATGGTATGGTTTGTAGGCCATGTATTTTCTCGGTGAGAGACCCCTGTGGTATCTCTAGCTCCTGTAGGTGTCTGTTGAGGTACATACAAAAGTGTGCATTATACTCGATTAGTGTTCTGAAGGGGTTCAAGTACAGTGCTGTTATCATCCTCAAATATGAATACAATGGCCTGACTTATGAGCTGCACAATGTAGCCTTTCCATAACACTATGTACACTTGGTGGTCGAAGTTCAGATTGCTATCTACATGTGTTCCCAGGTCTTACACCACTGGGTTTCAACATTGGGGGGGGGGGTGTTGCCAATGCTGTAATTAATGTGGAATTCCACTTTGCAGAAAGTCAAAATAATGACAGATTTTTGTGTTTGTTTGTAGACCATGTGGCTTTGGCACCAATCATTTGTCTGTGTTAACCCCTCATGTAGTATGTTATCATCATTGGTAGACTCAATGAGCACACCCAGTATGCAGGAATCAGCAAACTTGGTAATCCAAAGGCCATATACTTTAGCCTCCACTGTCAAGAAATAGATTCCAAACAGTAAGGGCCAAGCAGAGATCCTTGGGGTATGCCACCATCTTTAACAGTATATGTTCTGTCGGTGAGACAATTGGTTAACCATCTAGTTATATAAGGGTTAATCCCCAGCTGGCAGAGTTTCCCAATGATATCTGAGTGGGGGGTTGTGTCCAAACTGTAGGCCAGATCAAGATAGGCAGTATGCACCGTCTTACTTTCAGTCAGACCTATCACACAGAATCAATGGGCTGGGACAACATCACGGCTTGCATATAGTATGACTCAAAACATACACCTACCTGATATGGTTGGGTACACACTTCAGCACACCCTCCATATGGACTATGTTCCCTTAGAAGGGCGTACTTCAACACAAATCCATCTGAGCTGGGGGACAGCACCTGATGCATGCATGTATAGACACATCCTGACTCTTCACATCTGTGAGGTAGACCAACATGTCATCATGAACTTTTTCTGAATGGGCACTAGTTATATCCGGGCTGTGTGTGACACATATGTGTGAGTTGTTAATGCTACATCCATGTCTGTTACATCTGTTGGATATCCTCAAAGAGATCATTGAGGGCATACAAGATGACAACACTATCATCCTGTGGAAGTTGACCAGGCCTAGACATTTGACACAAATCAACAATGAAATGTTCAGTCTGCACTATCAGATGTGGTCATAAACACCTGTATCATCAAGTGGGTAGACCACTTGATCCCATACATGACATCTATGTTGAAATGTGTGGAGTGATCTATATCTGGGGTCCAGTGATCAGGACTGTACATCAGGGCTGTCTGCTAGGCCTTTTCTCTCCATTATTTAAGTCACAGACATCAAGAATAACATACACATACTGTGTCCATACAGCCCCCTGGAGGACTACAGACTGTGGGCAATCATTGACTCCAACTGTGATATTAGTATAATACAGACTGTATCAACACACATGGTACACAGCATGATTATGTAATCACCGCTGCTGCTCTCTACGCAAACACATAAAGTCCATGTAGGCTTTGTGCAAAGCCTACACAAAATTAATTGAACCCTAAAATATGTCTTTCTTTCTTTCCATAACTTATGTAATTGGTTCAGTAAACTACTTTTTGTCTTACATGAGAAAAGATAGATATATCATGTTTAACCTCAGACCTTTATTGTTTACATAAAATTTTGCATTACTCGCTGAGTCAACCTTTTTACTGGTGTTACAGTTGCTACACTGTTTCAGTTTTGATTTTAGGCTCACCTCTATTTCTTGTTTTCATTGTGTACTACTTGTACAGCTGTGTATCTGTTTGATGAACAGGACTTGGGCAGAATTAATGATAGGATCCCATTTAGTGGAACTGAGCCCTGACTGGTTGTTTTACCCAATGGGGTGGAAACATTAATCAGTTGTTAGAAATGGAGGATGCTTGAGTCTCCTGCATGACCACAGAGTACATAAGAGACAGTAGAGAATATTGTCAGTTGGAGGCACATGGAGCAAAAAAAATCTGTCTTCTCTGTTGCTGATGAAGAAGAGAAGAAGTCTTACATCGAATACATTTGTTACTGGATATGAACGGGTAGCTTAGATAATTTGTTAAGTTAATTGAACTTTGTCATATACTCTGCCAAAAGAATGAAGAAGCTAAGGGTAAAAAAGAGGTATGCATACTTATCAAGAAAGAAACAGAATTTGGAGTACTGCTGTACCCATCCACATTATTTACCAGTTTACTAATTTCAGTGGAGGCATATTTATTCATTTTTTATTTCGGTTATTTAATATTTGTTAATGGGGAAAGTCCGACTTGGAACAAAACCAATTTTCAGTGGAGGGATGGGGAGAAATGCTCCAGACGCATGTCTTTGTAAAGTGGAAGGAAACCAGAGCACCCGGAGAAAACCCACATGAACACAGGGAGGACATGCAGACTCCACACAGACGGCACCCCAGCTGAGATGTGAACCAGAGAACCTCTTGCTGTGAGCTGGCAACACAACCACTGCACCACTTCGCAGTCCACGCACACATATATAATATATATATGTGTGTGTGTGTGTAATTTAACCAAATATTGAATGCTGAGAAAAGTGAATAAAGATGGAGTGATCATTTTAGATTGAATCTAAAATGATCAAACACAACAAATCACAAAACTAATTTTTTTTTTATGCGGGGGGGTAGGTGCCTCCACACTCCCTGCTAATTATATATGCCAACTCCAAGATCAGACAACAGGGAGTTAAGTGCAAATCACTTGACTCTGCTGCAATGCAATCTCGCATAAAATACTGCAGGCTAAAACACCATTCACACCAAAATGTTCTCTCTCTCTCTCTCTCTCTCTCTCTCTCTCTCTGTACATATATATTTATATGGGTCCACTTCTAAATTTCAAGATCCCACAATCTTGACTTTCAATATCCCGAAGCCATTATGTGGAGATTGTGGAATCTTGAAATTGTAAAATAAGAAAAAAAAAGATGACAACATTTAAAAACATGTTTTTGTAGGGGGCAAGCCCTCTTGCACCCACTAGACCCCCTGCAATCTAAATATACTAATTCCGAGTACAGTGAAGAGAATGGTAATTTACATCGCTATGTAAAAATCTACTGCCACTCATTAGCGGACAGAGTTCCACTGTGGCGACCCCTAACGGGAAAAGCCGAAAGAAGAAGAAGAAGATACAGTGCAGAACGGGAATATTACCATTTTCTTCACTGTAGTGTGATCTCAGAGTCAGTATATTTAATTTGCAGGGGGTGTCGGGGGGTACAGGGGGCATGCAAAAACATGTTTTAAGTGTTGTCATCTTTTTTTTTTTTGTTTTTAAATTTCAAGATTCCACAATCTCGACATTATGGCTTTGGGATATTGAAAGTCGAGATTGTGGGATCTCGAGATTTCATAGTTGACCCATGTGTGTGTGTGTGTGTATGTATATGTATATGTATATATATATATATATATATATATATATACATATATATATATATACATATATATATATATATACATACATATATATATATATATATATATATATATATATATATATATATATATATATATATATATATATATATATATATATATATATATATATATATGTGTGTGTGTGTGTGTGTGTGTGTGTGTGCATGTGTGTGTAGCCACCTGGCAGTGTAAACCTTAGCTTGAGATGACTGTCACTGTTGAAGTGACACCCTGACCCCATGTGCAAAATGGGAAAAGGAATTGCGGATGGATGGATCTATATATATATATATATATATATATATATATATATATATATATATATATATATATATATATATATATATATATATAGAGAGAGAGAGAGAGAAATATATGCGCGTACCTAAAATTATCTGAACAGCATACAACTGAAAGTAGAAATATCTAAACTGAAAAATATCTAAACACAAAATACTGACAGAATTGAAGTTATACGAGAGAAGGGTTTATGCTTTTTCCCCACTGTTGTGCAACCTTGGAGTTGGTATGTATAATTAGCTGGGAGTGTAGGCCCCCCTGCAAAAACATTGAAAAATGTGTACCGCATCTAACCGCAAAGAAAACCACTGAAAATCAAACCACATTTTGTCATCATTTTAGCAAGGGGACAGGTCACCCCCACACCTCCTGCTAATTATATATACAAACTTTGAGGTCACATAACGGTGGGTAAAGGGCTGTAGTAAATCTACAAATTTGTCAGTATTTATGCTTAGATGTTTTTCAAATTAGATCTGCTAAGATTATCCTGTCTAGATAATTTTTAAGTATACCCATGGGATATATATCTATATATATATTTTTATATATATATATATATATATATATATATATATATATATATATATATATATATATTACCCAGCTTTTGTATTGTTGATACATTTTGTTTAACATATATAGATGGTCGACAGATGTACAAGAATGACAGTTCATGGAGTAGGGGGATATACCCTTTCCCTGACGATTGTGTGATATTGGAGTTAGTATATATAATTAGCCGGGGGTGTGGGAGAAGGAGAAGGGTTTGCCTCTTACCCAAAACACTTTATTTCCTTTTGCATGTTCCGAGAACTAGCCTCTGAGCAGAGTGTCAACATATTTTTTTACATAAGTGTGTTGAAGTTAAGCACATTAATGGTTGCGTGTTTATCAATATGATTTACCTTCAGTTGGTTGACTAATACATACATTGACATCCTAAAGGTATGTAAAAAAACAAGACTTCGCCTACCTATTCTACGTGCACAGAGAAAGAACCTCTGTGCATGCAAGTTTAAAACATTGTTTTTGTAGGGGCTGTAGTAGCCCCTGCACCCCCCATGTGGGGGGTCTGAGCCCCCACATCCCCTGATAATCATATGTATTAACTCTGAGATCACACAGTCCTTGGGGAAAGTTGTTGATCTTGCACACTTATTGACTCTCTGTATAATCAATCAAATGTGTCTGGGAACCCCCCCCTCTGTCTCTCTCTCTTTTATATATATATATATATATATATATATATATATATATATATATATATTTTTTTTTTTTTAAATAAACATGCACAACAGAAAAATGCATATGACAATTAGAAAAGCCTGGTTTTATATAGATTGCTCAAAGCATTGAGACAGAGCAGGAGAATGCTTGCTTGACCTAGCAAATAGGGGGATATTTAATTGCTTCTTGGAACAATTACTTCTACCTGTAATGGAGAGTAATGTAGCTAATTCTTTTATTTAGGAAGCCCAATATAATGATGTCAAGGAAAGGTATTCAAGCTTCAAGTGTGAAAATCAATAGATAATCTTGTAAAATCAATAAACAACAAAAGGGGCATGTAACAGATTAGGTAAGGTATTTCACAGCAGCCAGGTTCATTATTGCTATAGCATGTTTGCCACACACCTGCTATGTATGTAATTACAATTAGTAGGAATATAAGGCAAGTAAATCTGGGAACTGTGCTTGTAACTTTTATTTGCCAAGAAAATGTAGTTTGATTAAAATTATTTCTTAGTTTGATCTAACAAATGTTCACCTCTTTCTCCCGTCATTCATATTCTGTCCACCCTCAAATGTCACTACTAATGACAGTCAAAATGCTGTGTCCGTTAATGCACAAATATGCAGTGGGACTGAAAATAGCTGAGTGCAATATTCCTAGGTTTCTTGTTTCTGAGGGCTGTCTTTACTGTTATTGTCTGTTTAGAACATTAGAGTCTGAAATGAACATTAAGGAAAACAAAATATTTATTAACTTTTTCTTAACACAAAACAAAAAAGCATGATTTTAGCTCTTCTGTTTGTGTCCCTAAAGAAAGTCAGTATAAGTGGAACTGGAACCTGAACGAATCAGAACTAGATTTTCCTTTCTTTAAGTTCATCAATTACTTGTGTACAAAGTTTTTTTTTATATGTTGTATATCTTGCAGTTTTTGTTGCATTCCATACTGGTCTAAAAATGAGCCACAAAGATCAGAGCTCTACTCCAGTTAGCATATTTAACTAACTAACTAAATAAATAAAAAAAAAGATTATTGCAGCCTTTTTTTGTAAACATAATGTTTGATTAGGAATGTATTGCTGCATTATATGCAGTCATATCAATTAACCAATTCCAGAAGTATCTTTATTCTTGCAGACTATATCTGCAGTGTTACACTTAAGAAAGAACAATGCTACGAGTTGAATTTCACTACCTAATAGAAAAAGGGAACTATGAGACTAGAAAGAGAGGTATAAAAATAATTCAAATATCTTGAATAGGCCTTGCCGTTAAATTTAAATAAGATTCTACTGCATAATCCAACTACACAGAAATTTGAAGGAAATTGGAAGTTTTTTAAAGGAAATCTCTCTGCATGATGTGAACAAAATCTATCTGCACTTTTGAATAAAGATCAAAGACTAGTCCATAAAAGCTAACAAATGAAATATAATAGTTTGCTTCATCCTAACTTGATCATATCCATATGTCATATCTTTCTCTCTCTGCTTCATAGCAACTAGTTGTAAGGTGTTTTGCTTGTTTTTTTTAAAACGAAAACGAAACTAGTACTTAGTGAGAAATAGTATACCAGTTAGGTCAGGTTATGAGATACCAACAACCTTTAATAAAATGTACTGTTCACACACTGACAGCAGATCAGGGAATAATGTAATTCTATTAACTACATTTGAGAAACTCATAAGAGAGTCAGTGTGAGTTGTATACTCTCTCATATGTCTCTTGCTCTCTTTCTTTCTCTGTTTCCTCCATCTCTGTCTCTCAGTAATTGCATCTGCAGTACAGAGATAGAACCAATGTAAACCATACCTCATTAGCTTAAAGGCCACGTGGAAGGGCATGAAACGAAATGCAGATGCCAAGTTCTGTTTCTGCCTTTAACACTTCTTCATAGGATCTTAGTGACTACAGTTGTCTTTCTTTTACATGTAAAATTTAAATTTTAAGTGAAAAAAGAACTTTAAACCTCCCACCAATGGGTGTTGTTAAGTAAACCAAACAGTCCAAAGGAGCAACGTTAAGCTTGCTCTTTTGGACTATTTGGTTTTACGTGGTTGGAGTAACGTGTGCTGTCTTTCTTTATTCTGGGTGTTGCCATGTGTCATAGAGATCAAAAGCCTTCTGTTCTGGCTTTTAAAATGGATTTATGCTGAGAAGCACATATATTTCATTTTGTATTCTTTTCAAAACTAAGATGTATAATGGCATTACTTTATCTTCTACTCTGATCTCCTGTCTAGAAAGAAGAACCCAAGCAAATGACAGAGTGTTTAGCTACAAGAAGCAGGTAGGCCGATATCATCTCACAGAACACCACTGTGAAACTAGCCAACAGCATAGCGTTTCCTTTTCCTTTAACCTTTTATGAGAAGTTACATTTTATATGAGCTTGAAAAATATGAGAGAGGGAAATGAGCAGCACACATTATTATTTTTTTTGTAATTAAAACGAAGTTGCTTTTTTCAAATATAATTTTGACATGGAATTTATAAGAGATGGAAAAGAGCACTTCTAGTCTTTCTAATTTGTAAAACATTTCAACATGTCTGTGACCACTCACTCTGTAATCCAGACATGTGCTAAATGCAGAAATAGAAATCCCATGCTGTGCCAAATGAGGTTGTACAACAGATTTTTTTTTTTTTTGCAGCTGGTCTTCGTGAATATTTGATTCTAGATAGTACCAGTTAAATATAAAAAAATATTCAATAACAGTTCATTACTTTTCAAAAATGGGCATATACCAGTACAAAGATGTCCAGCTGAAATGTTCTTTAGCATCCAGCTTTCTATTGGAATGTGCTAGTTCACAACTATTACATGAAACAGGACAAACATATGAGGAATATAATGAACATTCTGTAAAAGTTTGGCCAATTTAGAGGTATGATTACTGGTAATGCGATCAAGTGCACTGCCAGTAGCCATATCTCTAAACTGCCCAGACTTTTACAGAACGTCCCCAGTTTTCCACATATTTACTGACATGTCTCTCCTAAACATTTTGGGTTAACATTTCTAAAGTATGAAAAAAAATGTAGATACATGAGAGAGATGATCTGCTTATCCTGAACTGATATGCTATGCAAATGTACAGACATAGGTATGAATGTGCAGCATATCAACATGCAGAACAGGTTGAAGGACAGCAAAGTGCCATTTTACAATAAGATTCTTTAAGAAAAGAAAACCTCATGATCAAGCCACACCAGCTGTGGGTAAATCCTGATATATACCCCCTTACAGTCGTGGATCATTGCTAAAGTAAATGAAACATGTCATACAAGCAGAGACACACACACACACATACACACACACACACACACACACACACACACACACACACACACACACACACATTCTTAGATACTGTTCCCCACACAAAGCATACATTATTCTCAATTTCATTTGCTTCCTTGGAGAAAACACACAACACAGTAATGAGGTGAAATGGTGTCAGCACACATTTATGTATTTGATGTCACCTCTGTTTGACAACTGCCTTTTATTTATTGATTACTTTGCTAACCTGAAGGCTACACTGAGCTCTGCAAATGTAAATTTCATTCATGTGAGATCTACAGGGTTTAAATCAGAACTGAAGTATAAATCTAATACATATGAGGCATTGCAAGCAGAAGACTAGGTAAATAAAAACTTCATGTTTTGTGTGTGTGTGTGTGTGTGTGTGTATTTTATATATATTTATATTTGTGTGTGTGTGTGTGTGTGTGTGTATATATATATATATATATATATATATATATATATATATATATATATATATGGTGAACACTTGCAACAAAGCACCCATATGTTGATACATCATGTTAGTCTGCTGTAGGAAAATAACACATACTTATATGTTGAAAACATACACAAAGCACACCAGTGATAACACAGAATGTGTTAGTTTGTTGTGGTATACACCTTGAGGATTAGATGTCAGGGCTGCATGCCAGGATCTGGGATTTATGGTGATACATATTAGGATAAATGCTTACAGCTAGGCTCTGGGGCAGCACTAATGTTAATTATCTGGCATTATATTGCTTCACAAAGGACTGTTACCAAAACATTATGTGTTTATGTTTGTTGCCTTTGACTATAGCTGAATTTAGTTTATGGTAGACACTATGCTTTGTACTTTTTTTTGGGGGGGATACGGGACTCAGAGGGATGGGAAAATGTAAGCGTTCTTTTTATTTTTACACCTTCTGTCCTTTCTCTAAGTTTGTGTGACCTCAGAGTTAGAGTGATGTGGGGCAGAATCCCTACATTGGGGTTAAAGGTATGCTTACCTGCCTGTTTGAATGACTATTATATAATGCATGTTGACCTCTTCAATGTAATGACTTGGTTGGGTGATTTTAGTTCGTGTTAGACATTTTAGTTATGATTATCCATGCTTTAAGCAAGATGCCATTAATTTTACTAAGTCTAGATCTGGGCTGTGGTGATACATTCTGCAATCTTCCTGCATATCAGCAGGCAAGTCTTCATTTGATTAAGGGAGTAAGGCTACTACTGGGGTATTAATGAAGTAGAATGAGCAAGGTGTGCAACACTGGAGAAATGAGGAAACAAAAATTAAATTAAGTATTTCTCATTGTGGTCATTAGAACATAACTTACAGGAATGGTAACTAAGGCCATGCGACTTAAGTTTCACTTTTTTTACTCAAAGAAATTTTTATTAAATTTTTTTCCATATCTTCAAATAGATTGTAGGACTGTTACCAAAACATTATGTGTTTATGTTTGTTGCCTTTGACTATAGCTGAATTTAGTTTATGGTAGACACTATGCTTTGTACTTTTTTTGGGGGGGGATACGGGACTCAGAGGGATGGGAAAATGTAAGCGTTCTTTTTATTTTTACACCTTCTGTCCTTTCTCTAAGTTTGTGTGACCTCAGAGTTAGAGTGATGTGGGGCAGAATCCCTACATTGGGGTTAAAGGTATGCTTACCTGCCTGTTTGAATGACTATTATATAATGCATGTTGACCTCTTCAATGTAATGACTTGGTTGGGTGATTTTAGTTCGTGTTAGACATTTTAGTTATGATTATCCATGCTTTAAGCAAGATGCCATTAATTTTACTAAGTCTAGATCTGGGCTGTGGTGATACATTCTGCAATCTTCCTGCATATCAGCAGGCAAGTCTTCATTTGATTAAGGGAGTAAGGCTACTACTGGGGGTATTAATGAAGTAGAATGAGCAAGGTGTGCAACACTGGAGAAATGAGGAAACAAAAATTAAATTAAGTATTTCTCATTGTGGTCATTAGAACTTAACTTACAGGAATGGTAACTAAGGCCATGCGACTTAAGTTTCACTTTTTTTACTCAAAGAAATTTTTATTAAATTTTTTTCCATATCTTCAAATAGATTGAACCATAAATATTGAAACATAAAAATAATATAACATAATCAACTAGTCAACTATTTACAATTTATTTATTTATTTTACATGTGTTGACTGGGAGATTCTGACTGGATACATGTCCATTTTCAGCAGAGGCCCGGGGAGAAAAACTCCACAGAATAATAACAACATGCAAGTAAGTTACTAATACATACCAAGCAAAATTATATTAGGAAACACATTACTTTACAAGATTGCATAGGTTTACAGTTTCATAATTTCTTAGGAAAAAAGCACATTGTTTTACCAGATTGCATAGGTTTTACAGTTTGATAGTACAATAATCCTTGGTATTGACAAGGATATATCTAAATCACATAGTTTTAAAGTTTTATTTATTTATTTTACATTTGTTAACCGGGTTAGTCTGGCTGAGCCTTTGGCTCATTTTCAGCAAAGACCCAGGGAGAAAAGCTCCTCAGGACTAGAAAACAATTTATTAAATTTTAGTAACATAGTAGTAACAATCAGCTATAGGATCTTACAAGCAGAGACCTTGAGAGAGAAAAAAAAAGCTCCTCAGGCAATTCAATTATACAGAGTATTAACAATTGGCAGACAAGTATGTGAGCTGTTGAAAACAAGGTTTTAAACAATTAGCAGAAGAAAATGTGACTAGTTACAATATTATTTAAGCTGCTTAGAGCAAAATGAGTTATAGTTAGGCAGATGCTTATTTAAAGTGGGTAGGATCTAGTTGTATAGGAGTTTGGAAACAAGAAAGGAAAGTAAGAATGGCTTGTAGCAGATGTAGGGGAGGTAGAGTATAGGAAACAGACTAGACAGGTAGGGTGTTTGAGACTGTAAGAATTAAGAGTGGTTGGAGATAGAGGAAGGGAAGAGGTAGAAGAGGCAGGGGAATAGTGTTAGAGATACATTGAGTGAGGTGGTGAAATAGGTGAAAGGATGGTGGTTTCAGGGTGGTTGGCTACTGTGGCAAGACCACTTTGTTTTTAGGTATTTCCTTGTGGCTAATTTAAAATTTTTGCTATGCTGGAGGGATTTTATTTCCAAGGGGAGTTGGTTCCAGGATGTAGCTGGGTTATAGTTATAGAGAAGGCAGCCTATTTTGGTTTTGGGTTTGTAGATGTCTAATAATTCTTGATTTGAGCTGCGTAGCATCCTAGCAGGGGAATATTTGGATATGATAGTGGAGAGGCTGGGGCAGAAGGAGGGTAGATAGAGGATAGAGTGAATGATTTGTAGTTGGTATAGTTGGAGCAGCTGAGGGAATTCTAGCCAGTCTAGTTGCTGTAGTGCTAGGCAGTGGTGTGACTTGTAGGTTTGGTTAGCTGCAAATCTGGCAATCTTATTATAGGTAGTTTCAAGCTTGGAAATGTGTAGAATTTAGGTTTGTGAATATGTGGCAGCTGTACAGGAGTGTTGGGAGTAATAAAGCCTGGGAGGTAGTTATTCGGGCAGTGTTAGTTAAGTATTTCTTGCTACGGAAAAGGTGTCCAGGTTTCTGATGAGTTCTTTTTACCGAGTTAGTAATATGGAGATCAAACTTATGCTCATCATCTATTGTAACACCTAACAATTTAGTACTAGATTCAGCTGAGATGATAGTGTTGTTGCAGGATAAGATGGTAAATGTACTTTTCAGTGTGGTGATGTTTTTAGGGAGGAAGAGTAGGAGCTTAGTTTTTTTTGGTTTAAGTATGAGTTTGTTATCACTAAGCCAAGTCTCAATGATGTGGAAGGATGCCTGGGTAGTTGAGTGGAGGTCAGTTGGGTTGTCAGCAATGGTTATAACAGATGAGTCATCAGCATATTGCACAAGAAATGACTGGGGACAAGGTGAGTAGAGCAAGTTGGTGAAAATATTAAAGAGTAGTCGTCCAAGTATGGACCTTGGGGGACTCCCATTTGTACAGTGAGAGGGGAGGATAGTGCAGAGAACCATTTAACTGATTGCTGGCAGGTAGAGAGATAGCTGGAGAGCCAGGAGACAGTAAGGGGAGAGAAATGTAAGTTAGTAAGTTTATCTAGAAGGAATGGGTGAGAAACAGTGTTAAAGGCTTTAGAAAGGTCAAGGAATAGGCATGAGTCAAGTTTACTGTTATCACGAGCTCGGGAGACTATGTTGATGAATGATAATGAGTGTGGTAGTTGTACTATGCTTGGGCGGAAACCATGCTGTGTGGGTGTGAGAAGATTTTCCTGGTAAAGGTAATGCATTACCTGCTTGTGAATGCATTTTTCTAGGATTTTTGAGAATGGAGACAGTATGGCTATCGGTCTGAAGTTGGATATGTCTGAGGAGTTGCCCCCTTTGTGAATGGGTAGAGTAAAGAAATACTTCCATACAGTGGGGACATAGGATTCAGAAATGGATCGGTTGAGTAAGATGGATACAGGATAGGCAAAAGGTTCAGAGGCAATCTGCAGGAAGTAAGAGTGTAGCTTGTCAACAGATGGGGAGCAAGGTTTAAGTTTAGAGAGCAATGACTTTACATAGTTGATACTGCTTTTAGAGAGAAGGAGTTAGGAGGGTTTGGAAGAGGGATAGAGTTTGTGGGGGTGCTAGTGTTGTTTCTGGGGGGGGATTTATTATGGAGTTTATTAAGTTTATAAAATGATTGTTAAACTTGTTGGCTATTTCTTCAGGTGTTGCACTGGGACATGGGTTAGGAGAGGAAGGGTTTCCTGGATGAAGAGTCTGTTTAATAGAGCTCCAGAATTTCTTTGGGTCTGATTTAAGAGTAGAGAGAGGATTGGCATAGAAGTTTATTTTGTCATAATGGATGATTTTTTTTTAATTTTATTTCTGAGTTCTTTATATTTCTGAAGAAGAGAAGGGGTTCTAATTTTAGTCCACATTTTCCAAATCCTATCCCGGTCTTTCATGAGGGTTCTGGTAGCTTTAGTGAGCCAGGGAGCAGTATTAGATTTGATTCTAATTGTGCAAAGAGGAGCAAGGGAGTTAAGAATGTTTAGGAATGTAGTGTTGAAGGAGTGGACAGCTTCATCTAAAGGAAGAGTGGTGAGGTAAGACCAGTTAATTTTGGAGAGTTGGTGAATAAAGGAGTTAGGACAGAAATGAGAAAGTGAGTGGGTGGTAATAAATTTGTTAAGTTTGGTAAGGTGGGGAGTATGTCTGGTAAATGTTATAGGGCAGTGGTCGCTAAGGGCATTTGGAAGGGTTTGGGAGTTATGATAGTTTTGAGGGTGGGAGACCAATATCCAGTCAAGAAGAGAGCTTGGTAGGTGAGATTTATTAATGTAGGTTGGGGTTGTGATTAGCTGCTCAAAGCCATGTAGGTTTTATACAGGTAGTAGTGCTGGGAGCTTGTATTGTAAGCCAATCAATATTTACATCTCCCAGTATAATTATTTCATTGTGGATGGTATGTGAGAGGTGAGATAGGATGTTCTCAAGTATGTTAATATTATCACCAGGGGGATATAGATTGCTGCGACAGTTATGGTGTTGAAACTGTTAACTTTGAAGTTGGTCAGTAGGAGTTCAGCTGGTGAGTAGGAGGGTAAGTCTAGTGTGGGACTGATTTGGGAGAGACAATTGGAGTAGATCAATCTAATCTAAGGATATTATAGCCAGGAGGCATGATTTCACTGTCCAGGTTGTGTGGTTAACTATGTCAGGAGTATAGTTAGCTATCCAAGCATGGCGTAGGATAGTACGTAGAATGTACTGGATTCTAGAAAAACATAGCTTAAGACAACATAAGTAAGAAGAAATTGAGAAAGAGTGTTTGATTATGCTTCATCTGCAAGGGATAGAGGTGAGTGGGAGCAGCAGGGGGGGGTAGTATAATAGGGGTCAACCTGGAGGATGGCAAGGGCATTGTCTTGTGAGCATTAGATGTTCTTTGAATGTTACCATTGAGTTGGCAGAGGTAATGGAAGAGGGTAATGAGTTCCAGATTTTACCTATGTAGTTGGGGAATAGGGCGTCACCTGCTGAATTATTGGTTTTGGTCACCTTGATTAGTCTTTTATCACTAGAGAGAAGTTGTCTGGGATTAGCTTGTACTTTAAGTAGATTAGATAGTGCTGGTGTGTTTGCGGGAAGTTGTAGGAGTTTATGGGTGAATGAGAGATGGTGGAATGAGAGGAGATATGGGAATGCAAGCCAATTAAGTTGATGTAGTGACTGACAGTGGTGTGCACGATAGGGAGCACCAGTGGCAAATCTGGCAATTTGATTGTAGCAGATTAACTCAAATGCCCTGGATCAGCTGGTAAACTCCCCTACCAGAGGCCACAACATATTGGACCTGGTCATCACCAACATGGGCGACAGGTGTTCCGTACCGGAGGTCAGCCTGTCACAGGTTAGATCAGACCATAAACTAATCACCCTGGATGTCCACACCCCACCACCAACCCCAACCAAGGAAACCTCAGTGAGAAACTTTTCTAAAGCAAACTTCACCTTACTTAAGGCAGTTTCACAGCCCCCACGCTAAAGGATAAAACTGCCCAAGATGCAGAATCCTTTACAATTGCACTCTATGAGCACCTACAAGGATGCATGGATCATGCCATCCCTAGCAAAACCAAGACTCACTCCCCTAAGAGAAGTAAACCAGTCTCCCCTGCCATAAACAGGTTATACACCAAAAGGAGGAAACTAGTTCAGAAAAAAAAGCAAATCCCAAGAAGGAAAGACATCCCTGATCAGTATCAGTAAGCAACTAAAGTCCCTCATAAAATCATCCAAGGCTAACTTCGAAAGAAAAATAGCCAAGGATTTGAAAGATAACCACAAAGCCTTCTTTAGCTATGTCAAGAATCTAAGTGGCAACTCACAGATATGCTCTGAGCTAGTGCAAAATAGCACAAAATATATTGAACCTACTGATATTGCCAACATCCTGGCAGATAGATTCAGTGCAAACTTCACCTCCCTCTCACCTTCAAAAGGGCCCACAACAATATTAGAAAAGTGTAGTGTCCTGGAAATCACAGAATCACAGGTGAAAACAGCCCTTTCAAAAGCCAAAAACACAGCATCAATGGGGCCAGATGGTGTCCCAGGCTGCGTCTTGCATGAACTACAGAACAAACTAACCCCCCCACCTAAACACGCTTTTCAACCTCAGCCTCTCCACAGGCTATGTGCCCATAGAATGGCACACAGCAATGGTTATTCCACTCCACAAAGGAGGGGCCACAGCTGGCCCTGGTATCTATTGCCCCATAAGCCTGACTAGCCTGTTCTGCAAGGCTATGGAGTGCATCATCATGGAACTCATTAACAAAGACATTGGGAACCTCCAAACACTTGACCCGACCCAGTTCAGCTTTGTTAAGGGCAGATCGTGCCTACTAAATCTGGTTGACTTCTTTGAGACAGTCACCAAGGCCATAGACAAGGGAAAGGTGGTTCACACAGCCTACCTTGATCTCGCCAAGGCGTTCAACACCATTCCTCACTCGGTTATAATAGAAAAACTCACCAGCCTGAACACAAACTCCTACATCACAAGATGGGTTGCCAACTGGCTTACAGACAGAACTCACGCGGTAAGAATAGTGAGCTTCAGGTCCGACTCTAAACCAATCACAAGTGGTGTCCCACAAGGCTCGGTTCTGGGACCCCTACTGTTCGGCATATATTTCTCAGAAGTACAGGCAAACACAGGAGGACTGTGGCTAACCAAGTTCGCCAATGACTGCAAACTGGGAGCCATAATTGACTCTCCAGCTGACACAGACATCCTCCAATAGGGCCTTATTGAGATGGACACCTGGTGTCAAATTTATGGCCTCAAGCTAAATGACAAAAAATGCATAGTTATCCCGTTTGGTAAAAACAAAACACCCACAAATTACCACATAGGCAGCAGCCCCCTTAATACATAAGAGGTTTTAAGAGATCTGGGGACCCAGATAGATAGTAATCTCTCCTTTGACAATCATATTGCCAAAGTAGTTAGGAAATCCTTCTATGTGGCCCATCTAATTACTAAGGGGTTCATATCTAGAAATAAACAGGTTATAGTCCCCCTTTACTCATCACTCATCAGACCCATCATAGAGTACAATGCCCGATTTGGGATGTACCTCACAAGACACTTCCAAAGCTGGAAAGACCACAAAAGCACCTCACCAAGAGGATTACTGGCTTCAAACATATGTCCTATGCAGCCCGACTGAAAAAACTCCAGCTGGACTCAGTGTCATATCGCTTACTCAGAGGTGATCTCTGCCTGACTTACAAAGCCATGTCCAACTCAGAATTGATGGACATGCTCTACCTAAAGAAATCCAAGTCGCTGCGAGCCACATGCTCTAGTGAGCTAAACCTCGCCACAACAATAAATAGAACATGCTGGAGTGATTGATTCCTGTCACAGAGATGCCCCATGCTTTGGAACAAAATTCCTAACTACATTAGGCAGAGCCCCTCACTAGCACTCTTCAAGAGAAGCCTTGACGAGTGGATGGGTAACAGAAAATACAGCCCTGGGATCACTTCATTGGCTCTGCTTGACAGAGGCTCAATTAATTAATCAATGGGGTGGCGTACGTCGACACAATCTGGCTAGGCTTATAAATGCCCTTGGGCAGATAGCCTAGTACCTACCTATGAACCTAAGATGTTGAGCTTGGCCATTTAAGTTTTAGGTAGGTTAGTAAAGATAGGAGCAGCTTATAATAGTAGGGAGAGGGGGTGAGTTTGAGCTATGGTTATTCTAGCAGGTTGAGTTAGAAATAGTTTATTTTTATGAAGTCTGCCCAGTGTTTTGAGGATGCTTTTAATAGTTTGATTTATATGTTCATAGGTTCATAGGTTGGTAATAGGCTATCGGCCCTAGGGCCTATGCAAACCTAGCCATAATAATTCCCTGGATATTTCTTCCCACAGTATTTACTTCTCTGGGCCCCTGTCTAGCAGGGTGACTGACATGATCCCCGGGGTGAATTTCCTATCTCCCATCCACTCATCAAGGTTCCTTTTGAAGCGGGCCAATGAGGCGCTCTGCTTGACATGTATGGGCAGTCTATTCCAGAGTATGGGGAGTCTCTGGGTCAGGAACAATCGAACTTGAGGTTGTTGTTAATAGTGACTCCTAGCAGTTTGGTATGAGTGGCTGGAGAGATGATAGTCCCATCTCTGGATAAAATATTGAATGAGTTGGGCATTGGAAATGATTTGTTTGGTTTAAATAGCAAAAGTTTGATCTTTTTGGCATTAAGTAAAAGGTTTTTGTTAAGAAACCAGGTTTCAGTAGTTTGGAAGGCTTTTTGGGTGATGGAGAGGAGTTCGTGGTGGTTATTGGCTGAGCATAGTAAAGCTGAGTCGTCAGCGTATTGTATAATAGTTGCATCTTGGCAGATGCTGTGAAAATCATTAATGAAGATGGAGAATAGAAGGGGACCTAGAATGGACCCTTGTGGGACTCCAGTTGTAATAGGTTAGGTTGTTGTCCCATTTAACTGATTGTTGTCTACCTTATAGATAGTTCTGGAACCAGGCTAGGGAGTGATGACTAAGGCCAGGATTAGTAAGTGGGTGGAGCAGTTTGGGATAGTTAACCATATTGAAGGCTTTTGAGAGCACCAGGAATATGGCAGATGTTAGTTTACCTAAGTGTCTGATTTGGTTGATAAGGTCTGTAAAGGAGAGAAGGGCTGTGGCTGCACTGTGGGCAGGTTGGTATCCATGCTGGGTAGGAGAGAGAGTTGTTGGTTATTAAGTAGGTATGGCATAAGTTGGTGGTGTATAAATTTTTCAAGAATTTTGCTAGTGGGGACACGATAGCAATAGGGCAATTGTTGGTAAGGTCAGTGGTTGTACCATCCTTATGTAAAGGGATAATGTAGGAAGTTTTCCAAGTAGGTGGGATAGTGCTTTCTGGTATGGACCTGTTAAGCAGAGTGGAGATTGGGTAGGCAATCTCATTAGCAGCCAGCTGAAGGTATTCTGCAGGAATGCCATCAGGTGCTAGAGTAGTAGGTTTAAGTTTAGTTAGTAACTTTTTGACATAGTTGGTGGGGATGGGTTGAAACTGGAAGATAGTGTTGGGGTTGACTGCAGGTTTGAGGATATTGATAGTAGTAGTGGGTTGGTGAACTAGTTTGGAGATGGTTTCTATGAAGTATTTTTTTGAATGAGTTAGGTATATCTGTGATTTCACTTGTGGAGGGTTTACCAGGGCAAAGTAGTTTATTTATTCCTGCCCAGAAGTTTCTGGGATTGTGTTGGTGCTTATTTTGCAAATGTAGGAAATAATTATTTTTGTCCAGGAGAATAGTTTTTTTAGTCTTGTTTCTAAGTTTTTGGAATTGTTCTCTAGTTGCTGTAGTTTTTGTGGCTCTCCGGTGATGCCAGGCTCTATTTCTTTGTGCTATCTTATTTTTAGTCTCTTTGGTGATCCAGGGAGCTGTGTACATTTTCAGTTTTTTGGTACAAGGAGGAGCATGGGGATTTAGAATCTTTAGGAAAGTGCTGTTGACTTGATTAACAGCTTCATCTAGGGGAATTTCCTTTAGTGTGTTCCAGTTTTGGTATTGTAGTTCAAGCTTGAAACTGTTTGGGATGAAATTATGTTTGTTCCAGGTAGTTTGAAATAGTGGGGTAGAGTTGGTATGGGTTTTGTATTTTAGTAGTAAGGTGGGTTGGTGGTCACTGAGGGTGTCGGGTAGGGCACCTGGTTGGTATGGAGTGCTGGTATTGTTTATCAAGATCCTAGCTTGTTGACGTTATTTGGTTTTATTGTTTCCTAGCCTAGTACTAGAGAGAATGACTTGGGAGAAGTTATAGAGATTAATGTAGTTGGTGGGGTTAATAGTTGAACAAGTGTGCCAATCTATATTAAAGTCGCCTAGGATGATTGTTTCTTTGGGTATATTTTGATTAATCCAGCTTAGAAGGGCTTCTAGGGAAGGAATATTATTGCCTGGAGGTATATAACAGGAAATAATATTGATAGATTTTTTGTCACTAAGTTTGAATTTGGCTAGAAGAAGTCCAGAGGTATTGAGGGGAGGGATAGGAGGATCCATGGAGTTTATCTTCAGGTTGTTTTTGAAAAGTAATGCTACCCCACCCCCTTTTTTGGATAATCTATCTTTGCGTAATACATTGTACCCAGGTGGGAGGAATTCACTGTCAGGTGTTGTAGGTTTTAACCATGTTTCAGTTAGGGATAGTAGATCGGGGGAATAGGTGGATATCAAAGAATGCAGTAGGTAAACTTTGTTATTTATGCTTCGGATGTTTAAGCTTAGTAGAAGGCTATTTTTTGGTCTATAGAAGGTAAATTGGTTTGGCAAGAGGGCTGGGAAAGAAGGGGTATTTGTGTGAGGGGTAGGGCCTGGGTTGGGGTGTATGTCACCAGCTAGGATCAGTTGGCATCTAAGTTGTTGTATGAGTTTGGATAACTATGTTAGAATGGTAATGTACTTATGTCTGGTAAATGATTTGGTAGAGGTTGGGAGGAGTATATTGGAGGGAGGTGGGAGAGTATTGTGGTGGTGCCTGCTTGGAGGTATGTGTAAGCTGTAGTGTTGGGTGAGAGATGAGTAAGAGGAGGTATGGTTTGAAAGGGTTATAATGGTAGCATTAAGTATAGTTTTATAGGCGGTAAGGTAGTGGGCTAGTACTAGGAGGAAGAGAATGGTGAGAGTGATTGTATGCATGGAAATTGGTCTGAGGTAGTGTGGTTGTCTCTGGTTAGTGGGTGGGCTGTATGGGTTGGGAGACAAGGGGATTGACTGATGAAGAGGATTTTGTTAGAGAGTGATTGGTGTAGGTTAAGTGGGTGGAGTGCTTAGCTATAAACCTGGAGGTAGTGGGGGCAGGTGGGAAATGGGGGCAGGGTAGGGGAGCGGAGTGAGTGTAGCGAACGGAGCGGGTAAAAACACAACAAGGCAGACCCCAGACTCTACCAAAGAAAAACAATCTACTGGACCAGGTTATTAATTTTACCAAGGTCAGTATTATCAGTTCAAATGTCTTTATCAGACACATAGCGCCTCTGTTGGGACTGTGGAGAAGAGTTTTGATATCTGAAACTGCCTTGGAGTCAGAGACCGAAACTTTGTTTCCTTTGAAGAGTATTCTTTTAAGAAAAAGAATACAATATTGTGGGGGACAAGCACTAGTAGGAAAGCCAGAGAGACAAGACACCTAAGCAGGTAGCCTTAGCTGTATGCTTGCCATTTAACAAAGTTAACACTAGAGTAAAATTCCTGAAATGCTGCTATATCATACACGGGTACATACACTGCAGTTTCAGTTGCTATTTCCCTAAGTGTTTTCAGTGGCCGATGCTGGATCTAGGCGACTGCAATTCAAGTATGGTCAGCACAGGAAGTTTAGTAAAGGGAACTGTGAAAAAAGAAAAAAAAAATAGAATGAAAAATATACAGGTTAGGTGGGGTATGGGATAGTTATGTGTGTTAGAGTGAATGTAAGGGACGATAATTACTTAAGGTAACAGTGGAAGCACATAGAATGTTAGACTAAAGAGTGTGACTACCACTTACACAGTACACCAAATATCAGTATGTTCTACAGTAAAGAATCCTAATTTCCTTTCTTTTCTTTTTTAACTATAAGAAACCTTGGTTGTTACTCCATCTGTTTCATAGATGCTCTTTCAAACAAACTATCCTAGGTATGCCTTAACGGCAATACAACTATTTGAATAACTGCTTCATTGATGCTCTTTCAATCAATATATCCTAGGTATGTCTTAACAGCAAGGCAACAATTTGAATAACATGCATCAAACAATTAACAACTCACAACAGTCTTGTAGTCAATGAGTAAAGTAAGATGCAATGACCTCGGCAGTCGCTATTTAGTTGCATTAAGCAGGACAGTACAGTTGCTCAATATAACAAGTCTAACAAAAACTCAGCTGAGCATATATGTAAAAATATTCAAGCAGTAGAACTAGCAGGAACAATAGTTGACTTGTTAACAAAGTGAAATACTTACATGGCAGGCACTCAGCTAGGGGAACGCTGTGGAGGGGAAGTGAATCCTAACAGTGACAATGTGTTAGTCTATGTATTCATAAAGGAAACTATGTACAATTGCCTAAGTATACACTCTATAACATCATGTTTCCATATACAATATGCAATTTGTATTAAGAAGCTGTGCTGACTAATCAGATCAATTTGTTTTGTCCAATATTTCGTCAACTTTCTGCCAATAAGCGATGTATGATGTTGTCTTATCAGTTCTTTTCTATATGGTTGCCTTTTCCACTCAAGATACACAGACTACAATTTTCTTGAAAGCTTGAAAAGCTGGTGATACTTTATTCTTTCAGTAAGTTGTTATGGCTTTACATGCAATGGCAAGCAATGTCCACAGTAAAGGATATTTTACTTTTGGGACAAATTGTGGTATGGGTACATTAAACAAAACTAATGACTTGGTTATATGAAAAGTATCATTAAAAATTGTTTGAAAAGAATTATTTCAAACCAATTTTTATTCAGTGAATGACAATCAAAAAACATGTGTTCCCAATCTGCTTTTGTATGTATTTTACATCTCCAACAATCAATATGTTTCTTATATATTAGTTCTAATCTATGAGGGGTTAGAAAGGATCTATGTAGGAATTTCCATGCATATAGTTTCCATTGAACTGACTTGGTAGTAAGGCTTGGTGATAAAAAGATAATTTCTTTTTCATTTTTATCAGGATCCCTTTGACTAATTTTATTATAATAATTCCAATAACTATTATTGGTATAGTTCTTTGTTTCTTTGATTGTCTTATGAATTTTGGATAGATATCCTTGTCCTTTATAAGTATTATTTATTAAAAGTGACTCAAGTCTCACTTGATTGTTGGCTGAGATTCTGTGTTCAGGATGTCAGTGGAAAACCTATGCTGGTGTAGTGGGCTTGTGTATTGTAAGGTTCTAGGCCTAGCATGGACGCCTTGGTGCCAGGAGAGAGACAGTCAGCTTATTTTACATGGCATTCAACAATGTTTAACATGATGAAATAGGAATTAGGCAGGAACTGAACCACAAAACACAAACTAAGCTGTCGCTTGTGGATGAAATTCATGGATATCACACAAAGGCCAAAGTATATGGTTTTGTGGCACAGCAATATCGGTGACTTCTGCCAATAGTTATAGGAGTATGTCAGTGCAATGTAATAATGAGCTATATGGAGTAGCTTGACTGTGCAGTCAGTCAGTCAGTGCAATAGGCATTGTGACTGCAGACAAAAAACACATTATTTAACAGTTGTGTTACATATTAAGGTGGTGCAACTTCACATATGAGTGAAAAACTAGTAAAAGATAATTATTTAATAAGCATATAATTAAAAACATCATGCCAATGATGCAGAAGTACAATGAGCAATAATATCAACCAATGATGACATGAGAGAACTATGAAACCCCTAAAACTTGTGCATTAATTATCTTAAAACTCCTGTAGTACCACAAATGGACTCTATTGCTCTTAACCAATGGTAACAAAATAACCCTGTGCCAGCTGAATCAGCCCACATGTATGCAATGCTAACATGCTGTTTAATAGCAAAGGACCACATACACCTGGTATGCTGTAAGAGGACAGGTGTGTTGTAAACACCTGCTATCAAAGTAGAGAATATGAGAATCAAGTGTAGAAAAGACCTGCCACATGTACAGACACAGGGATACAAGGAGAATGGGTCATACCTGAGAACTGATATATGCCTTATGTGTCATAATAGAAATATATTTTTTAACATCTTTTTATTTTTTATAATATATGCATCATAAATGACAAACAATAAAAAACAGAATTGCAAAACTTAATGACAGATAAAATTTGGAAAGAAGTAATAATATTAGTAAAAATCAATTAGACCAAATTGACCTTACAGTGATATGATGCATCCAACACTGCAGTAAAGGCAATTTGCAAGATGTATATCTGTACAACATTCAGAGCTGAAAGGTGACACGTACAATCAAAGTGTAGTGTTTCATAAAATGTACTCAGCATCAGAACTTTAGGTGGCTTAGTCACAAGGCATGCAACAAAGTGCCACAACAGACAGTACAATATCAACAGACTCATATATCCACAGACTGAAAATATGGGATGATGATGAAACAAGATCATTCACCTGTTAGCATAACTACTGTAGTGACCCACCAACAAGCTGCAATCGTGGCCATTCTGTACAAACACTAACTGACTAGAGGCAAAGATAGCCTTTGCTGTTTCACAACCAGGCCCACTGATTTACAGTTATTAAAAAGTAAATTCCATTTTCATTAAATGAGATCATGGGAATTATATATGTAACTGTTATGTAATTTCTAGTCATTGCAGTGATTCTGTAAAAATTTTCAGTGCATCTCTACATAAGCTAATTTGAAAGAGACTTAGTGTAGTACATCAGCTAAGTAAAACAAACAGGCTTGCAAAATAGTAAATATAAAAAGAATTATGTGTTATGATGACAGTTCTGATCTAATATGTCAACTTCAAGTAAATGCTGTGTTTTGCAGTACTTAGACAGTCCACATGCCAGATTTTTATGGTACTTTCCCAGAAAAGTAGAAAATAGTGTGCATGGCCATGACCTTTATCCCTCCAACCCTCTAACCTGCTCTATGAAATGCAATGACCATTTCTGTGCTGCTGTTTGTTGAGACAAGCCAGACATGTCTGGCAGATGTAGAACAGTGTCTGGGGGTGAGGGGATGAAGAATCTTAAGGATGTTTTCATGCCAACAAGCTGTCTGGTTACTCAGTATCCATAAAGGCTGCATTATGACTCATTTACATAGTAGTCAGTGATGTTGTGCAGGGTACACTGATCCATCAACCTGAACAGCATCTGGCTGTCTAATTCTGTTTCATCCTGACCCAGGAACCCTTAATGAATTTCCATCTGACTTCAGGAATGCACTGATATTGTGCTAACATCATCGTCAGCACAAATTATCTTTACATTCCACTGCCAAAGTAGGCCTGACAGTTTGTAACATCTGTGGTGCACCATCCACAAAACAAAAGAAGATGTGAGCTCTGAGCAGGATGGTGCAGGAATGAATGCCAGCAACAAAGCAGTCATCGGCACAAATGTACAGTGTATGTAATAACAGTAAGAATGTATTGCCCTCAACATCTGTTTGTACTGTGATCAACATCTTTATGGTTATGACTAAAAATGGATTCACGTCTGCTACTACAGCAAAATACTGGTATGGCAGTACTCCTCGCATAATCCTACAGAAAATCAAATGGTTTTTAAATACTGCACAGGTTCATAGACGTTTACTAGGCTAATGACCACAAGGTCTAGCCATGCATCCCAAATCTCTGACAAGTTATTGTACCCTTGATAAGTGTAAGCAGCCACATGGGGTATAAAACATTTACGAGCAGGGTCCTGGGAGATGAACCATTTACAGGATGCCTGTGGCCATTAGAGACATAGGTGTCAAACCAGGGATGACTTTTCTGTTCCCCACCTAATTATCTAAGTTACACTGGAATTGGATTAGGGAGGAACTCTGCTTCACATGGATGGGAGCCTGTTCCATAGACGGGGTAGTCTCTGAGATAAATACCTGTCTCTCCAGCAGGTCCTATTTATATCACAGGCAAGGTTTATGTCTTTAGAACGGGTAATTCTGGTGCTGTTTGTTTTGTGAATATGCAGGTGGTCCATCAGGGTGGAGTCTGACAATGGCTTGTATGGCAGGTATTGATTTCCCCTCAACAGCCTGTAGGAGGCAGACTACAGGGATAGTGCCTTGAGACAGTCTGCATAGGACATGTTACTTATTTCCTATATTCTTTTAGTGAGGAACCCCTGTGGATATTTCAGTTGTTGGATATGCTTGGTTAGGTACATACCAAAGGGGGCATTTTACTCAATGAAGGTCTCATGAATGCTGAATACAGTGAAACAATGACTTCCTTGGACCTAGATGACATACCTCTATTTATAAATTGTCCATTTTAGAATGATTCCCCCAGTACTGTAGACACACGTTGGTCAAAGACCAAATGACTATGTATGTGTGCCCTCAAGTCCCTGATTACTGGATCAGCTCTTAGGGGTGTGTTGTCAATATGATAATTACCAGGGGTGGATGACTTCTCAAAGGATATTATTATGCATTTCTTGGCATTTAGTTTTAGTCCATGGCTCTGGCACCAGTTATTTGTTTGTGTCAGCCCTTCTTGGAGAACATTTGTGTTGGTGTGGGATTCAATGGCAGTTCCTAATTTGCAGTCATCTATAAATTTAGTCACCCAGAAGCCACTGACATTGGCCTTGCCTTCAGAGAAGTAAATGCCAAAAAGGAGTGGTCCCAGGACCAATCCCTGAGGGACTGTACTTGTGACTGGACTCTTTGTAAAGGTGAACTCCCCAGTTCCAAGTTCCTGAGTCCTGTATGCCAGCTGGTTATCCACAAGGTGACATAAGGGTTTGTCAACAATGCCTGAGTGAGTATTGTGTCAAATGCCTTAACGAGGTCAAGGTAGGCAGTGTGAACCATTTTGCTCTCATCCATTGCTTTGGTGACCTCCTCTAAAAAGCCCACCAGGTTGAGTAGGCGTGACCCGCTCCCGATGAAACCAAATTGGGTTGGGTACAGTGTCTAGAGGTTTTCTATGTCATTATTGATCATTTCCATGATAATTCTTTCCATGGCTTGGTATATGAGACTAGTGAGACTTATGGGTCTGTAGTTTCCAGAGATTGTAGATGGCCCACCTTTGTGCAGAGGAATGACTGTTGTTGTTCTCCATTTGTGAGGCACTAAGCCTGTTTGGAGGCTACAGTTAAATAGCAGCTCAGAGGGCTTGATAGGTCATGTTTCATGTTATTTAAAAGGCATCCTGGGATATTGTCTGGGCCAATTTATGCAGTGTTATTGGCCTTAGAGGGAGCATTAAGGACCTATTCCCTACTAATAGCAGGGGGGTTATATTTGATGGTATTTCCTTAGGGAAGGCTGAGTGGGAAAGCTGGAGCTGAAAAAAGGTCTACTAGGTTTGCTATGTCTTCTGACTCAGTATAGGTGACTCCATTAACAGTGAGCTCTGCACACAATTGTGTATTGCCTTTAAGGTTGCAGACATATCTGAAGAATGTCTTGCAGTTGTCCTAGGGCTGGAAGGCTAAATTTACCTCAGATTTGGCTTTGTTAGACTTTATTTGTCCTCAGAATTGTTTGTTTAGTTTGATGATAATGCTTTTATCATGCTGGGTGCTGCAGCTCCTTATTTTTGCCATGATTTTCTTCCTTCTGTTATACAGCTTAATTCCACCAGAGTGGCTTGCTTTTTGAGTTAGTTCTATACTTCTTACTGGGGGGTTACAGCTGCCTCTATGCTGCTATCAACATGCTTGTATAGCCTTTCTCTGAACACTTCTGCATAGGTAGCAGTGTTTTCAGGATTTATGGGATCTTGAAATTTTGCCAGGTTGTCACGTAATAGTATGAAGTTAGCCTTAGAGTAGTTCCTGAATATTACAAGGTTGGTTGAGGTTCTAGGTTTTGTTTTTACTTCAAAGGAGACCATTTTGTGGTCTGACATTACACTAGGGGGTGTGCAGCCTCTTCCTTATTATTGAGGAACAGCTCCAGCATGGTTCACCTCAGGTTGGTGTATTGACAATCTGGTCCAGGGAGTTTGTGTTTACAAAATTCAGCTATCTCTGTGATTCACATTCGGTGTCATATATGATTCCCAGTTAATAATGGAGAAATTAAACTTGCCCATGAATATGGTATTGGGTTACATGGTGAGCATTTCCAATAAATTTAAATATATACTGTGCGTTTCCTGGGTCATAGAGGGGGACCTACAGCTTGAAAGGAAGTGGCATGGGATTTTGCTTATGGTAATTTGAATGTGGGAAGCTCAACTGTATTGTCCTGTTTGACAGCCTTAAGGTTTATTTATTTTTTATGTAAGTCAAGACACATCCATCTTTAGTCCGTCTGTGTAGTAACTGGTCTAAATGTATGGAAGGCATTATAGACTTGCACTGCTGGTGTATGGCTTTAAACCATGTCTCAGTGACTGCAAAGATGACAGCATTCTCTAGGGTAAGGAGAGCTTGTGGGGAATGGAGTTTTTTGTTTAGAATCCTAGCATCGAGCACCAACAACTTAGAATATTTTGGTTTGGATTTGCTATATTGAAAGTACATTCAGTTTGGCATTGCCTAAAAAAGGCACTGGGGGGAGGACAATGTTTTAGCAAATATTCAAAAACCTAGAGAGGTGCAGACACTCCTGGCAAAACTTCATGGTCTGTTGACCATCTTCTTTCATGCTGACAAATATTGCACCCCCTTAGAATGACACCAGAAACTAAACCAATTATTAAAGTCAGTCATCTTATTTTTATTTATTTATTTTACATTTGTTTACTGAGAAAATCCGACTGGGCCAAATGTCCCATTTTCAGCAGAGGCCTGGGCAGAAAAGTTCCATTACAAAGGAATTTTAACAAGAGTAATACATTGTATGCACTTACAAGCACAGGTGAGGTGAATTATGTGATACATATTGCAGACATGAATGGTTCCGATATAAAGTGAATAGCATGAAATAGGATATATTTTACAGACAAATGAAGACATGAAAAAGTGCATAACAGGGGAGGAAACAAGCAGAGTGAATATCAGTAGAGACACAAGCAAGCTTCTGAGTACTATTGCTGTTCTTCTGTTCATATTGTGGCTGGCATCATCCTTGGAGACGGTAAAATGCTGCTCAATGCTAGGCTCATACCAGCCTGGGACACATATTCTGAGAGCTCCATGATGTCTCTCTTCATATAGTCTAGGGAGGTACGTCTCAGGTCATTTACACCCACATGGACTATGACAGAGTCATACTGGTACTTCCAGTGACCCGAGTGCATGCGTAATGTGGTGGATCTTGGCCCCTGATAAGCAACTGAATGTGTCTTTCTCCTTACTCAGCCTGATGAGAGAGACATTGGTGTGTCTCACAATGGACTCTCCAATGACTAGAATGTTGGATTGTGTGGTGGCTTTCCTTATGGACTTAGAAGTAGAGCCTCCATGAGATGTGGCTGTATGAAAAACTGCATTCGGGGCTGCTGAGGTTATTTTTTAAATGTCTAGTTGTCTAGTAGGTCTGTGGGGTTTAGGAAGGTTACACTGAAGTGCCACAGCATATGTAGGTCTACGTGTCTGCTTTGAACTGTGTGTGATAAGGGCAGCATGTGTACTGCTGACAACCTGATTGACATTAGAATGATTTTATGTGAGAACTTTGCCTCCAGTGACATTCAGTAAATACATCTGTCATACCATATCAGTTTGTCTGAGAATTAACTGGTTGTCAGTAAACATGAGGCAATTTCTGCAATGCCTCATGATGTCCATATCCACCCAACTGGTAACCCCATACCTGCAAACACAAACAACACTGCAGTAAATTGATGTACCTGTAGGAACACCTCCACAAAGTCCAGAATATATGTTATGGATGGCTATAAAATAGGCACAGTATGTCATGGGCTTTCATTAGCAGTACCCCATGCTCCCCACAGACAACACCTAGTAGTATACTGAGATCTACCACAGTATAATACTTCACTCAGCAGAAATCTTCACATAAAGTGGATTAAATATATGCATGTCTATTTATCCTGCTTATATTACCTGCTGAGAGAAATCAGAGAAAAATACTGCTTGAAACAAGTAATCTGCACAATACAGATAACACAGTCAGAAATGAAATAAAGTGGTATATTGCTACATAATAGACATGTATAGCCCTAAACATGTTTTAACTATATAAAACAGACGTGATGGTACTATCGTTTGTCCTCAATAGGACAGATATGTAATTATATCTATACCTGATAATAATGTATAACAAAACACTAACAGGACAGATGGAAGATTACTGATTTTAAAAGATAGGTACAGAGTCTAGGTCATAGGAACCTGGAATTTATGTATGTATGTATGAATTCACTTGTTCACCAGTTAAACAATCTAGTTCAAGACCCTTTTCAGCTATAACTTGGGCCATATGGTAAAAATATACATTGTTATTTGTGTCAGCCAGGTGTGTATGTAACATGCATTATTATTTGTATCAGCCAGGTGTGTATGTAACATGCATTGTTATTTGTGTCAGCCAGGAGTGTATATAACATGCATTGTTATTTGTGTCAGCCAGGTGTGTATGTAACATGTATTGTTATTTGTGTCAGCCAGATGTGTATATAACATGTATTATTTGTGTCAGCCAGGTGTTATTTGTGTCAGTCAGGTGTGCATATAACATGCATTGTTATTTGCGTCAGCCAGGTGTGTATATAACATGCATTGTTATTTGTGTCAACCAGGTGTGCATGTAACATGCATTGTTATTTGTGTCAGCCAGGTGTGCATGTAACATGCATTGTTATTTGTGTCAGCCAGGTGTGCATGTAACATGCATTGTTATTTGTGTCAGTCAGGTGTGCATGTAACATGCATTGTTATTTGTGTCAGCCAGGTGTGTATGTAACATGCATTGTTATTTGTACACTTGTCATGCTTACTCTTTGCTTCCTGCAATTGATAACATTAGATGTCTGTCTACTAGCAACGTGTTCAGGTTCCCGCTAGTGTCTGGGACAGATGCACCATTTAAGGGAGTCACCGTGGTACAGCATAGAAGTCTGTTCCCAAAGGTATGCATTGCCCACTGCACATTTGTTTTGGCTAAACAATTATTGTCTCTGTATGCTATACATGCCATCTGATAGCCAGTTTTATTTACCATTATTTATTTGTACAACATCTCATGTGGGCAGTTTGTCAGGTAACCACAGAGAGGAAATGCAGACACATGCAAGGAGTAGCTCCCAGTGATTATCCTGAGGGCTGAAATTAAGACATCTCAAAATTGTGAAAAAATTGTCTTTGGTTTGATCCTTTTCACTGAGATGCAGTGTTTCAGAAGGCATTATATTAAGAAGTAGAGGGTGTGAGGCAAATCACCCCTGAAAGAAAATAGGTTTAAAATTTACCCTTTTTGCATTTTCTTGTATTTACAGTTTTTGACATGGAAACTGAAATCTGCCGTCTCAACACTTCCGAGCATACATCAGAAAAGTTTGGTGACTGAAACTTGTAAATGACAAACTTGAGTACAGCAAACTCACAGCATGTAGTCAAGCACATCCTAATAAGAGCAAATGAAACAGTGCAGATAAGCACTTTTTGCAGGGGTGAGCTCCTTGATTTATTTATGATGCTCCAATGTTGTTGTACTTCAAAGTAAGACGGATCAGTGCCAAGCAGTAAAATGCCCGCCTTGTTCACGCTTCATAAGACTGGACCACTCACTACAGATTGACATACAAGATTTCTATCATATGTGAAGCCAGCAGATGTGTCATGAGCAACTAACAACTCAGGCTGTTATGTCTAAAAAAGCGGGATAAGTAACAATAAGCCCTGAAGTAATGAAAAGGAGTCAAAGAGCATCATAGCTTTCTGGGAGGGCTCTTTCCTGTACTTCCCAGAGCTGCAGATGACTGCTTGCATGATGTAGGATAGCTGGGAGCAGGGTATGACTAAGATTTCCATCTGCTTCCTGGTGGTGCTGCTGACAATGATGCTGATGAGAGTGTTATTATTTAGCATGAAGTGCATTTATATCCTGGCGTGGGCACTATGGATCATACTGACCTCTGTAGTTATACAACAGGCTATGGTACCATCAGCAGGAGTAGATCAGACACACAGAGTCATGGGGTTACACCTCTGGGGTTATCCACATTTATTTTGACTGTTGTTTCCTATATCTAATTCAGTACACCTAATGCTACCAGCCACAGCATATGAATGTGAACACAGTGACAGATAGACAGACTGCCACATACACAGGGACCTGGTATTGCATGCCATATCTGCTGTGCATCCAGAGTTGGAGAAATGGAATGGGTGGACTAACATCCACAAGAAATATGCATGACCGAATTATGAATGCCTACAGAAGCATGACAGATTACCTATCCCCAGCAATGTTAGGAAAAGTCATAACTAGATAGGACTGCTAGCCTGCTGTACAATAAGGATGATGCAGCATTATGCCAATCTGGCATACTTAATACAAACTATTCATGGGTTCCAGGCATCTAAAGATGGCATATGTGATGCCTTAGTGTTGTGTAAACTAGTTGTGTTGAAAAATATGCCAAAAGGACAAGCATTACCACACTACAGTGGTGCCATACAGGATGTGTGACCTGACTGAGTGATGAGGGTCAGTGAGCTGTGTTCAGGGGGCAATTAACTGTGGATTTTGAGGACATGCCACTGATTTCTCCACTTCACAGAAACCTGCCCCATCGGCTTCTACTGCACACTTGTCACATGACCCAAATGCCATTCATGCATGGATAAATTCTGGTGTCTCTGCATCATGAATTCATGCCTGTAGCAGTAACAGTTTGTGGGTGGTGTACATATCATGCATGGTGGATATGGTCCTCTGCGTCTATGTAGATTATGCTCTGTATGGATCCACCATGGGAAAATGACATACAGTAAGCCAACAGCAATCCTATCAGTACAAGAGGATTGAAAACAGAGTCCCAGAAGTTGTTTGCAATAGGGCTAGTCTTACTACACCTTATGTAAAGAACATTGTCCCCTCCCCCCTTACTTGAATATATTATCTCCATGGTCATATAACCATGGGGAAAATAGAAACAAAGGTGAAAATGAAACCCACAATGACTAAAAACTAACAGATTAGTCAAACAGTAGAAGACAATCTTCAAGACTTCTTAATTTGGGTAATTGGGAATTGGTAGATTACACTTGATGGGATAGTTTTATTAAACAATAACATTCTCATTGTCTGCATATGATTAATTGATGGATGTCTGGCAGTTTTAACGCAGGATTACCTCTATGGTGTACAGCGTGCATAGTGCATGCAATACATATATTGTTTCACAATGTGTCATGGCAGCAGTGTGTGCATCTAGATCGCTTTTATATCTGCACTATTACATGCCAGGGGACTTTACACTTAAACATATGAATATACATCTGCTGTGTTGCACTGCACACTGTACAGATAATCTTGAAGTGGCAACACGTGTTTATATCATGGTTACTATACACCTCATACTGTCAGTGGCCAATGCTTCTTCATTGTCTTCCTTTTCATCATGTTGTTGTGTTGTTCACTCATGTGATGTTCAGATGTTGTGTAGTGTGACACTAGCCAGGATTCTCTGGTGGCTCCCTGACATGCAGTGTAGAACAGCTTGGAGCCATTCATGCTCCTTGCCTACCCTTTCAAAATATCAAACATTTCACCATCAGCCATATTTGGCTGTGTGCCCAGATACATGTGTTCTTAGCATCCTGGTAGGGACAGCAGGTAGGAGTCATAAGTAAGATGCAGAGGCAGAGTCATCTGTAAAATAGATAGAGATCAGACTTACTTACTGGATGGTCTTTGTAGCCCCTCTCTTCCACTTCCACTTCCACTTGTGTGGTATAATATGTATAATGATGTTCAAAATTTTCCGACAGTCTGTGTCCCTTGGAGAATTCTTGACAAAGGTCACTCAGTTGCATGTTTATGCATCATTTTCACTCATAGAGGGATTTGGAACATGTTCGTCATCATACCTCCTGCACTGCAGATAGCTGGCAATTGATAGGGTGATCCCCATTCTACAGTAATTCACCTATGCTACCTCTGTTCAGTCTGGGGTGTAAGAATGTCTGTATGACTGCAGTCTGTGGGATTAAGCACCATCAGCAGACTGGCAGTCCTGTAACATGCTCGCCCCATGGTTCATTAATCCTGGGATCTTTGCCAGCATGATACCTTCCTCCATATGCTGAAGCATGCAGGAGAGGACTGTATCCTGAACAATGAAGACTGGGATATACCTTTTGTATCCTGTGAATGTTGTTTGAATGTGCTAAGATTTGTAGTTCCATTCCAAACTTGGTGACTAGCAGGATGGATACATTCCACAGACCTGACTGCATTGAAGGTCATTTAGCAATCATTATCTGTGGTGTTTAGCATAGTCCCGCTCAGTCTGGACAGCTCACAGAGCTCTTGGTCTACTACCATAATTGGGTTGTCCCTTGCATGGAACTGCCTGTGTGTTTGCTTCAAGTTCAACCACCACATGCCTTCTCCCCATCAGTACATTGTATTGCATCTGCCTGAAGATAAATAACCTGTATATTTTGTTATGAAAGTACATTTTACCTCTCCTGCATGTTTTCTTTCCCCTTCACCTTCCTGTCTACCCCATATCCTATTGAATTCTTCTCTCGACTCTGTCTCCATTACTTCCATTCCATGAGTCTACAATGTTCTCTATAAAGAAGTACTTTTGAAGATTTGGGGAATATTTGATCCATACAGTTTGCTACTTATACCTGTCTCTCTCTGCTCTTCCCTAACACTGTCATGTACACCCATATCATGTACTCCTGTCTCCTCTGGTCTCAAATGAGAAGATCTGGTCCAGTCTGTGGGTATATCCTTTCCCCACTCTGCCACAAATCCTCTGGACTCTATCTAGCAATTGGATGTCCCTTTCCTTATATGGCCACTAACAATGCACAAAGTAGTGAAGGTGTGGTCATACTAACATTCAACAGAACAAAAATATTTCATATTTATTTTTTGAATCCTATTCCCCTAAGGATGTACCCCAGCAATCTGCCCTTGCTCTCTCTCTGCTCCAGCTGGTCCTTCCATTTATAAGTGACACCCCCATATCATTTCCCTATAATGTTAAAATCAGTTTCACTTACAGCTCTGACTTCATTCTAGAGATATTATGGCCCAAGTGTGGTACTTTTTATTTGTCTGCATTCCCAAGGTGTACAGCATTTTTGTCTTTCTTTTTTTTGGGGGGGAGTGGGTTGCATGCCATAATTTTATATAGGACACTGGGAGCACAGTGGCATAGTAGATAGCATTGTCATCTCACAGCAAAAAGTTCTCCGGTTCGATTCTTGGCTGAGGTCCCTTTTGTGTGGAGTCTGCATGTCCACCCTGTGTTCATGTGGGTTTCCACTGGGTGCTTCTGTTTCCTCTCACATTCCAAAGGCATGCAGTAGGTGGATTGGACACTCTGAATTGGCCATAGGTGTGAGTGTGCATGTGAATGTGTGGTATGAAAGAACAGCTGTGGCAGGGATGGCCAGCCAGTAGTGTGAACCTTAGCTCTACATGATTGTCATGTTGAAGTGACCCCTGACCCCATGTGAAAAAATAGGAAAAGGAGTTGTGGAAGAATGGATTTAGCAGCATACTAATGCCTGCTGGCCTTTATTGTCCTTATGAATCAGATGCAGCATAACAACCTTATTACATAGTTTACACAGCTGTATTCCTCATTACCATACTAATTTATTTAGTGCTGCATTGCATTAAGAGACAGAGGCTGCTTACCTTTGTGCAACAGTGTTTTAAGAGTTACAGACATTTACAAAAGGCTGCTTACCTTTATGTAACAGTGTTTTAAGAGTTACAGACATTTACAAAAGGCTGGTTACCTTTGTGTAACAGTGTTTTAAGTTACAAACATTTTATGTACCTTTCTGTCTCATTAGGGCACACTGCAAAGTTTTGCATGAGCATTTTAAAATTCTTTAATCCTACGGTCTATTTTTGAGTAGGTCAGCTTAGGGCAAGAAACACACTGTGAGGATGAACTCTCTAGTAAAAGTCAACAGCAAATCTGGCAACTTACTGGGACATTAGCTCAATTTTGCAGAGGCAGTCTCAAAGATATTCACAGAGAAATACAGGCAAAAGCATCCAGATATGGAAAATTTCACAATAAAAAGATTAATAGCACAAAGATGTAATGTAGAAAAGAAGATCAGTAAAGCAGAAGTTAAAGAAATAGAAGCTGAAGTTATGGAGTGCCTGCGATGTGAAGGATTTAATGTACAAACTCTAACACAGACTATATCACAGCATGATGGAATGAGTTCCCAGAATAAGGAAAAGCAAGAAGATCAGGAGACATGTGAAGAAGACATATGGACAGGTGAAAGGAAAAGAAATTTAATATGGTGTAATATTTATGCAAAGGAGAAAGCAAAACTAACCAATACAAAAAGAGCAGCACCAATGATATTCGAAGAGAAATACAGGCAAAGGAATCTGGATATGGAAAACTTTACAATACAAAAAATAAGGAGATTAAGGGGAAAAGTAGAAAAAGAGATTAGTAATGGAGAAGTCAAAGAAACAGAAATTGAGGTAATAGAGCAGCTGCAAAGAGAAGGATTCAGTGTAGAAAATCGAATGCAGAAAGCACCACAACAGGACAGAGGAAAGGATATCCAGATTAAGGGGAAACTGGTGGAACAGGAAGCAATTGGTCAAGTGCCTTATCAAGATATTTTGGAGCCTTCCACAGGAAACCAGTATAAACATTCACTTGAAGCTAGACAGCAAGGAAAGGAACAGGAAACTCTGATGCAGTTAATGTTGAGGAGTGATAGGCCAGTGAGTTCCCACATGACAGAACAACAGATGACACAGGATGAAACTAAAGTGAATGTGCCACAGGAAGATGCTATGGAACTTTCTATAGAATGCCTGCAGGAAATGGAAAACAAGGGAATGTGCTCTCAGTATTGAAGAAAATGAGTTAAGAGAAGAGTTGCTTGATTTAATAGACAGAGACAGATATATCAAGATCAATGAAAGAAATAGACTGCAGAAGGTTAATAAAACCCCAAAAGTCAAAAGTTTGATAAAACAATTCAACACAATAATTAGGACTGTTCATAGAGATCCATGTGGTATAACAGAAGTAAACAGAATATATTACTGTGCTGCTAAACTAATAACCGATAAAGATCTCCCACAGGAACACAGGGTAGCGAGGGAAAGGAAGGGGCGAAAGCGAATACCATAATGGAAATGTCGAATAGAGAAAACTATAAAACAGCTAAGACAAAAAGTGTCACTGTTAGAAAATTATAGAAGAGGGAACAGATCAACAAAAATAGGAAGAAAGAAAGCAATGCACAGTATTAGAACAGACCAGGATCTGTTATGTACTATCGCAAATAAACTAAAAAGTTCAGTACAGGCGTGAAGACTTAGAAGATACAAAGATAAATATAAAGGAAAAGTACCAATAAGCAATTTATTGATGATCCCAAAAAATTTTATAGAGAGTTGGGAAATAAGGTAAACAGTATCAAAAGACCGCCAAAAAAAGAAGAAATAGATACATTTTGGAGAAGTATCTATGAAGATCCTGTGGAACATAACAAAGATGCTAAATGGATAGTAGAAGTAAAAGAAAGAATAAGAGGGTTAAAGGTACAGGATATGAAATGGGATGAAGTAACAGCCAGAGAGACTAAAACAAAGTTAAGAAAAGCCTCTAACTGGAAACCCCAGGCCCAGATGCAGTACCTAACTTTTGGCTTAAAGTATTAACTTCTTTGCACGAGGATTTAGCCACGAGTAAGAACTATTTATATGCACACCCCAAACAGACACCGTACTGGCTAACAACAGGAAAAACAATGCTCTTACTTAAGAGTGAACCTGCAAGCTACCCTAAGAATTATAGACCAATAACACTGTCTTCCAACGATGTATAAACTATACACGGGAATTGAAGCCGACAGAGTTTATAGTCATTTAGAAAAAAAGTCAATTATGGCAGTAGAACAAAAGGGGCAATAAAAGAAAGTCATATGGAACAAAGGATCATTTGTTGTTAAAGTTATAGTGAAGAACTATAAAAAGGGGAAGAATCTAAGTATGGCGTGGATTGACTACAAAAAAGCATTTGATAGTATCCCACATTCATGGATAAAAGAGTGCTTAAAAATGTATAAGATACACCCTACACTGATTGACTACATTACAGTAACCATGAAACAATGGCAGACCACTTTGCAATTAAGCCATGATAAAGGACAGATTATTATCCCAGGGATAAAAATTCAAAGGGGGATATTCCAGGGTGACTCTCTGTCACCATTGCTATTCTCCCTTGCCATTAATCCATTAAGCTGTTTACTTAACAGCTTAGGCTATGGCTACATTTTGGCTCCTCGAAAACAACAAAGTCTAATAACTTCTCATCTTCTCTTTGTTAATGATTTAAAACTATCTGGCTCATCAGATGAGGAACTGAAAGCACAGCTGCAGATTGTCAAAACTTTTTCAGACGATACTGGAATGTCATTTGGTCTTTATAAAGGTGGAAAAGCAACCTTTAAAAAAGGAAAACTGCACAACCAGGAAAACATCAGTTTGGGACAAGAATGTGATATAAAAGAACTTGAGCAAGAGGGAGTGTATAAATACTTGGGAACTGATGAAGGATCAGCAATAAAATACGTACAAATGCGAATAAAACTCAGTAAGGAATACTTTAGAAGACTTAAATTAATCCCAAGAACAGCATTGACATCTAGGAACAAGATCCAAGCTATAAATCAGTTTGTTCTTCCTGCCCTAACTTACAGTTTTGGAGTGATTGACTGGCCCCAAAAAAGTGTTGGATAGATTGGATATTACAACAAGAAGGATGCTTCATGCTCACAAAATGATTTATAAAAATCAGTGTATACCAAGATTATATATTCCCCATTCCGAAGGCCTCCTTTAAATTGATTACATGTATAAATCTGCAATTGTGGGACTCCACACATATTTACTGACCTCACAAGATCCAAATATAGTGAAAGGTTTGAAACATGAGGAGAATAAATCTAAGATGATGTCTCTGTTTAATTTAGCAGAAGCATATCGACATCAAGCAGGAATGGAAATCAAACCAGAAGTGGATAAAAAACAGGCAGCAACTGAATGTGCCAAGAAACAAAAGAAAGAATATAAAGTGAAGGGCCAGATGAGAAGGCAAAAATGTGGAAAAAAACATAAATATAGTTGCAAGTACAGAAAACTTCTGGAAGAGCCTCATGTTGATCAAGAACGAATGCAGGAATAGTTAAGGAGAGGCAAATTTAAATGAAGAAATGAAAGATTAATATTGGCAGCCCATGATAGTGGGCTACATACACGCTGGTTTACAAAGTCCATTGAACATGTGGGAGAAACAGACAAATGTAGGTTTTGTAAAACTGAATTGGAAACAGTCACACACCTTGTTGCTAGTTATAATGCAGTAATGGCAGAGACTGTATACTAAATGGCATAATAATGTGGCGAGACTGTTGTACTGGAGATTGTGTAAACATTATGGTATTGAAGTGGCTGAAAAACACTGGAAACATAAGTGACAAAGAATCATAGAAAATGATGAAGTTTATATCCCATGGGATCACCCATTAATAAAAGTTCAAAAGATAGATGCTAGAAATCCGAATATAGTGGTCCAAGAAAAGAAGGCAAAAGTAGCATTGATCACTGAAATCATCGCACCCAGTGACTACAGTGTCTTGCACACAGAGAGACACAAAGTCATAAAATATCAGGATCTACAGGCAGTAATGAGAGCAATGTGGAAGAAAGATACCCAGACCTTTCCAATAGTAGTAGTAGGAGCAACGGGTCTTATTAAAAAGAATTTACAATCTTATTTAGATATGTTACCAGTTCATGTAAACCCATATGAATTGCAAAAGGAGTAATTACTGGGCACATTGTGGGCACTGCAAAGAGCACTTTTGGCTGACATTAAAGATTGAAACAAAACTAATTTCATGACCTTTAATCGTACTTTGACTTAGGAATGGGGTCTATTCCTGTCATGGTATTAGAAACCCAAAAGACTTGGATAAATTAAAAAAGGCACGTTTTGAGAACTGTAGCTGAGAAGGTGATCTGAAGAGAGTAGCATCACATGCCTAACGGCTGTTAGGAATAATGAGGGATAGTGTCTTATACCAACATGAAATCGATTCATGATTAATGAGAATTTTCCCTTGATCGGCATGGTTATAAAAAAAAAAAAAAAAAAAAAAGAAATCCATCATTAGCAATGGACTTTGATGTTCTGTTATGTATACATGTTTTATTTAAAAAATAATTTATATTTTAAATATTATTATCAGTAGTGATTTTTTTAACTTAATGATTAGTGATTTCTTTTTTTTTTTAAATGTGTATATCTACACTAATAGCGGGACATGTACGTTTGTGTAAATATACTTCAAATAAGATTCAAAAGACATGCGATAGATGGACTGGACATTCCTAACTGATCATAGGTGTGAGTGTTATGTGTATGTGGGTATGGAAGAACAACCATGGTATGGCTAGCCACCCATTGGTGTGAACACTGGCTCTAGATGACCATCACTGTTGAAGTGACACCCCAATCCCATGTGCAAAAAATGGAAAAAGGAGTTATGGATAGATGGATGGATTTATACTAATTGAGGGAAATTGACAATTATGGACATGTGCATGCTACTGTGTGCACAAGGGTTTCAGAAGACTTTTTTTGTGTGCAACTCTGTTGGACTCTATAATGGAATATCTGAGTATTTCAGATGAGATTTGTAACTCTCAATTTAATCACACATTATAAACTTAGACAAAACTCTATATGCATGATTAATGCAAATAACATCTTGATCAGCCCGTATATAAGCCACATGACTTCTTGGACCACCACAAAGGCTAACTGAGAAAGGAGTGGTCACTTTTGTTTTTGCTCAAATAGTTTTTATTTCCAATAATATAACATCTCTATAATATTTTATATATAGCATTTTAAATAACTATATACAATATTTACATGAGCCTGACATTTCAGTTGTTTTCTGTGTGTACAAATACAGTATAGAATTAACACTTTGGTTATCAGAGTACCTCTGTTAATTATTGCAAAGTGTCCAACAAAGATATAACTTTCTTCCATGGATTGTTGACCAATGGCCTAGGATAAATCCTCAATTCTTTGATTTTGATTTCCTTCAATGCTGAAGTCCTCAAAAGAGTATAGAAGTCTTCTAAAGTCGGTGATGTGTTTGAATTCCATCTTCTGGTTATACAGTTCCTTGAAATTGCAAGTTGTCAATAATAAATACATATTTGTTTTATTTAAGTGAGGACCTTCATTCACATTCAAAAGAATCAAAGCCTTAGTTAAGCTGAAAGATTCATTGAATAAAGGTTGTAAAAAGTAATTCATTCCATTCCAATATGATTTAATTTGACTACAGTCATACAAAATATGATTCCAGTCTGCTTTATGTACCTGCTCACATCTCCAACATATTCCATTTGCAGTGGAACTTCTTCTTCCGGCTTTTCCCGGTTAGGGGTTGCCACAGCAGATCACCTGTCCGCATATGATTGGCAGTGGAGTTTTATAGTGTCGAGTTGCCAGCCCGGCGTCCAACCTTCCACAGAAGGCACACATACACACACACTCATGCCTAGGGCCAATTTAGAGTGTCCAATCCACCTACAGCATGTCTTTGGGATGTGGGAGGAAACCGGAGCACCTGGAGGAAACCCACGCGACCACAGGGAGGACATGCAGACTCCGCACAGAAGGCACCCCAGCCGAGGGTCGAACCAGAGAACCTCTTGCTGTGAGGCGGCAATTCTAACCACTGCACCACCGTGGCTGCCCTCCATTTGCAGTGGAACTGATTTTATTAATTTTATCTGGGGTTAAAAATGCTCTATGTAAATATTTCCAATTAAATATTTTCTGTTAGTGTATAATAGATGTGTGGTTTATTGACATTAAAATATTTGATTTAATTTCTTCTGTTAACTGCAATAATTGACCTTTTGTTATAAACTGCCAATATGATGATTTAGATGTTGTTTTATCTTTTTTTAGTTATTTGTATAAATTTGAAATGCTATTTCTTTTTTATATTATATATAAGTCCATACAAGCAATTTATAAGATATGGTGTTTCTTTAAAGGAAGAGTTGTTAATTATTCTGCATAAGTCTTGAGAATACATAAGGATGCTTTGTAGAGTTAATCAATCCTGTGATGGAATGTTATAAGTAGCTTTTATCATTTGTGAGTCTAAAACTTTAAATTTTTTAATACTTTGAAACCAACATATAAATCCATGTTGTTCCCAAGAAGTAATTGCTTCTCTATATATTTTGTAGGGATAGTTCTTAGTTATGATGATTGGGGGTTAAAAGTTCAATCCAAAGCTTTAAATCCATATTTGCATTACTAAGTTTTTTAAAAGAATTAATATAATGATTAATCAAATGTGTTTTACTTGGATTTGTTATATTATATTATATTGCATATTGATACTTAATATGTACCAGGGTTTATTAGTTTTCTCTAATATTGAGAATGTATTTAGTAAATTAAACTAATTTATTGATATAATCTTTAATAATTCTTTCCAGTTGGCAGAGTAATTAGGGTTTATCCAATCTATAACAGTTTTGAATATAGATGCTTTTATATATGATTCAATATCTAGAAAGTTCAGTCCTCCCTGCTTCCATGGTCTAATGTGATGTATTAGTGCTATTCTTTTTCTCTTGGGGAACCATAACAATGTTAGTAGACATGAATTTATTTCTTTAAGAAAATATCTTTCAGGAAGCAGCTGTATTGCTAATGCTACATACAGGATTTTAGGTAGCAAAATAATTTTTATTACTTGTAGTTTATCTTCAAAGTTTAATATTACTTTATTCCATTTTCCACATAGGTTTTGATTATGCTGACAATATTTTTGTAGTTTATTGATACTAACTCATTTAGATTTTTGCATAACACAATTCCTAAATATTTTAAAGTAGATTCTTGTTCTCCTTTTATATGCTCTTCCTTGACTTGTAATTATTTTTTCTTATTTAAAAATAAGAATTTTGATTTTGATCTATTAAAATGAAGGCCTGGAATCATATCAAATTTCTCTATCACTACTTCCAGCTCTTCTAAGGACTCTAGAATTTGATAAGGTTAATAATATATCATCAGCAAAGAGCATTATTTTAGAATTATATTGGCCATATACCTCCACCCCTTTTATTTTTAAGTTGTTATGTATTGAGTCTGCAAGTATTTCAATGGCCAAAGCAAATAGAATATGTGACAGGGGACAACCTTGTTTGGTGCTTTTTGTTATATAAATAGATTCCATGGTGAAAGGACCTAATTTAATATAAGTTAAGTTATTTATATAGATATTTTTTAAGAGTTGAACAAAGGAAAGGGGAAAGTTGAGTGGTCACTTTCTTGATTCCTTATCTGTCAAAGTATTGCTACCAAAGAGAATGATTTTAGTTTCATTTAGGTTCAGCTTTAACATTATCAGAGAACCAGTTTTCTAAGATTATTTCTGTCTGGAGATTTTGTATAACAATTCAAATGACAATTAGACAATATCAGAAAGTTGTAGATTCTGTTCTGTACCATTCCCTAACCAGGTGCTTGGATTTATGTTTAAGTACTGACACTGCAGTACAGTATGAAAGGTAAACTGCAGACATGAAATGCTGACCTTCACAATCTTGAATGTTTGCTGAGGTGGATATCTAATATCCCATGGAGTAGGAAAAATTTTAGTGTAAAATATGTGAAATGTAACATAGAAATCTCAGTTTGAAAAAAGGCATAAAATTGTCGCCTTATGCTTTTATATCTGTTTATAAGAAAAATATGATAAAAATATTGCATACGTTCATAGGTCTGAATTTTCAAGCTTAAGCTCTGCAGTCCTTTATGAAGCTTGACTGCCATAACCCATGTCGATATTTTCTACTTTCAGTATCTTATCAAAATTATTTTTGAAGGGAATTAAGGACTGATGTGTTCTGACTGTAATCATGAAAGGCATCATATGATGCATGTCACTTTTTCTGTTATGGATGTTTAGTGTTGGCATTAGGTTTCTCAATCTGATATTCCAGGCATAGACTTCCAAGTAGAAGACTGGGTCAGACATTGCCTCATAGTCCAAGCAGATGCCAAATCTAAGTTACTTGCATGAAACAGAACACAATGACATTACATCAAGTTTTTCTGAACAGATAAAATTTTCCATCCCTACACTTTCTCTAGTGATGCATGGGTATAACTTTTCAAGTATTTTCAGGTCATTTGTTTGAAAGCAGCATAATGCAGCATTGTGTTTGGTAATGAGTTGAATCAGTCATTGTTAAAGAAGCATGATAATCTCTGAGGAGTGCAGATACGCTCTTTAAAACTAGATGGTCTAGAGAAGATGCTTTTCTGTCTTTGGTAGCTACATTGGGGTAAAAGTTTAAAATGTTGTGCACCATTACAACACAATAATTGTGTCATGTTTATGATATGGTCATTTATTTTATATCCTTTTTGCAAAGATGCATGATTGTAAATCTATTCATGTTAAAGGTGCTAGCATTACTAAGCAGTTTCTCTAGAGCTTGATTTTATTACCCAGGTTACAGTTATCAGAGCATTTTCTATTTTTATCCATTTCCAGGATATACCCTTAAATTCTTAATCCTTCTCCTTTTGCATTTAATACCTTTCACTTTGCAATTAGCCATTCTATTATACTTATACTTTATTTTTATTCAAATTTTAAGTCTGTTTTTCAGTTTTAAAATCAACTATTATGTAATTAAATATTCAAACTTGTTTTGTCCTTTATTAAAATGTAAACGGTCACAATTAACAAACAACTTACTCCTTACAATGTCATTATTTCCTCCTGCATGTTTTATTTCCTTATTCTCTTTTAAGTGTTCGAGAAACATATATATTTCACTAGCTGTCACAGAAACACTATTGGTCATTAGTTATTCAAGATTCAGCTTTAAATCAGAGATCACAAAATGTGTTCTTCTAGGCAAAACAGGTAAAAACAAACAAAAAAATGAAATGCACTATTTAAAACAGTACATACAGGAATCTGAAAAAATATCAGTTCGGAATGACTTTTCTTCCCATTCAACACAGTTCACACCAAGTCTCTCAAAGCTGTCTGCAGTATCCAAGGCTAGGAAGTATTTCTATTTATCACCTTAACAGAACAAGCAGTAATAGTCCCTCAGGCAGGGAAGATTCTCAACAGCCTCTCACAAAGGCAAGGAAGGCTCACAACGTTCAACAACCTTTGCTTGACTTTCTTTTGTTTCATGGCAACACTACTTTGCTAAAGAGGTCTTCTTTCACTTGAAGATCCTGAGGGGTCCTTCCCTGAAATTCCTTTAGGGTTAGAGGTTACCTCTTACACCAACCCTACTGAGCCTAGACCTAAAATACAGCTGGATTTAACCTCATGTGACTTCCAATTTTCAACTCAAAAAAGCTTTTATCTCCATAATGTAACATGGGATCAGTTCAGACTTTTGTACTGAAACTGGTAAGGAAGTCAGTATATATATGTCTAAATATCTAAATGTATCTGTCATTTTTCTATGTGGAGCTTTTCTCCCTGGGCCTCTGCTGAAAAAGGGCCTTTTCGGCTCAGTCAGACACCCCGGTTAACAAATGTAAAATAAATAAAAAAAAAAAAAAATATATATATATATATATATATATATATATTTCAGTATTTAGATATTATAAAGTGAATCTGTATATATATATATATATATATATATATATATATATATGTGTGTGTGTGTGTGTGTGTGTGTGTGTGTGTGTGTGTATAAACCAGAGTGGAAATTAAGCTACATTTCACATTTTGTTTACCTGCTCTTGCTTAGCTATCTCCTTAAAGAGTCTTCTAACTGTACTTCTGCAATGCGTTAGATTCCTGGCCTAGGAAAAGTCACAGATTGTGTTATTACAGGGTAAAACAAACTATGGTCTGTTTTAGTTGTGTGCCATATATTTCACATTTTGTGTTTAATTGTTGTAGTTACCAGCAGAAGGAAATTAAACCTTCAGTTACAAACTCTATATACATTTTTATACAACTGATGCATGTTTTGTGCCAATGGAAAATACACATTGTGTGTATATGTGTATATACATATATATATATATATATATATATATATATATATATATATGTGTGTGTGTGTGTGTGTGTGTGTCTGTGTGTGTCTGTGTGTGTGTGTGTGTATATATATATATATATATATATATATATGGGTCTACTTCCGGAGATCAAAATTACACTATTTTGAAATCTGGTAGTAGATGCCCACTGACACGAAAGTGCACTTCACTGAAAGTGCACTGTTGCGAACACCTCTTGAGCGAATGGTTACAGATCTTAGGGTTAGGGCTTGGGTTAAGGATAGTGGATAGTGGATAGCTAGTAGGGCTATCCACTATCCTTAACCCAAGCCCTAACCCTAAGGTCCGTGACTACCGCACCACAGTGGAGGACATTGCCCGTTCGTTCTAGTGGTGATTTTTTAGGATTTGTTTTGCAGATATGCAGAATGTCCATCAGAGCAGGATCCAAGGATGCCTTGTATGCCAGAGATAGATCACCCCTCAACAGTTTTGCAGGAGAATGAGTAAAGGGCTAGGGCTCTGAGGTGATCCGCTTAGAACATGTTGTTTATTCCCTGTATAGCTTTTGTAAGGAACCTCTGAGAGCATTCCATTTGTTGCATATGCCTGGTCAGGTACATACCAAAGGGGGCAGTCTACTTAGTGACTGGTCTGCTGAGAGCTGAATATTATGGAGTGATAAATTTAAGGAGCAAGATACTATACCCTTGCTTATAAGTTGTGTAATGTAGAATGAATGTTTTTTTACTACCTTAGACACATGACAGCTGAAGGCCAGATTACTGTCTACATGCATCCCCAATTCCCTGACCACTGGATCTACATTTAGGACTTTTATTACTGAGGTAGTTTCAATGGGTATCCAGCTTCCCAAATGATACTGTTATGCATCTCCTGGCAATGAGTTTTAGACCTTGCCTCTGACATCAGTTATCTGTCTGAGTCAGCCGTTGTTGGAGGATATTAGTGTCTCTGGCAATTCTATGACTGAACCTAGGTTGCAGTTGTATGGAAACTTGGGCAGCCAGATGTCTGTGATTCTGGCCTTGACTTCCAATTAGTATATATCAAAAGGAGCAGACCCAGTACAAAACCTTGATGACTCTACTAGTGGTCATCTTCTTTGTCATAACTTCTTGGGTCCTATATGACAGCCACCGTGTTTTCCAGTGGGTGACATAGGGGTTTGTATTGTATTCCTTGAATTTGTCAACAATACCCAAATGGGGTATTTTTATGATCAAGGTAGACAGTATGCATCCTTTTGTCCTTGTCCCTAGTTTTTTAAACACCTTTATTGAATTATCACTTAAAACACTGGCAAACATATATTAATATAAAAGAAAACAAGCCATGTTAACATCTTCACAGTTGCAAACATTATACATCATATACATCTTTATAGAAATATCATCAATCCAACATTACATGCATTGCTCATTTCCTGCCTGGTTGTACTCTGAAGAAGTCTAGTGCTTAATTAAAGGACGAAAGTGCTCAGTACTTTTCAAATAAATGGTGTGCTTGTGCAAGGTGACCATTTTGTTACAGGACCTAAAGCTTAAGCTGCAACCTGTTTATAGAGAAAAAAGTGAAGACTGGTGGTCCCAAAACCTAAATGCAATCATCTAGAATAAAAGGAAATCATTTTCATCCTAGAATCCTCTCCCTAGTCATGCATCTCAGCATTCTGCTGGATGCCAAGATTGCTATATGAGAAGATTAGTCCAAAAATTTAATAAACTCAAGTTTTAAAGAACAGTGAAACAGTTGTGGTGATAAGACAGTTCTGACTAGCCTGAAGGCTGTGCAATCTCACAGGTACTTTATTTGTAACTGTGAGGGAGTTGGGATGCAGGACAGAGACTGTCACCTCATGCAAAATAAAATTCGACATTGTGTGCTGTTATCCTTATTTTTTTTTTTGTTTATTGTTATCCCACTTATGGAATTACTGTTAATTCACATTCTGTTGATCTTTTATGCCTCTCTTTCACTATAAATGGTTAAGCCTGAATACAAAATTTAGACAATTTTCCCCTCCATTCACCCTAGGGGGAACTTCTAATATACAAAATGTCTCCGAATTCAACACAAAGTGTACTGCCTTTGTGTTATTTAACTGAACCAAAGCATTCAAGTGCCTTCCAATTCTGTAAACAGTGACACTTATCACTCCAATCTTAAAATCAGTCAACAGACTGGACTTGCACAGAAATATCAATGATCATTTCCAAATGTAAATGAAGTGAAACCACAGAAAATCACTCAGACATAGCTAGAGCTCCCCCTTCACCCTTCTAACCACTACCCTTGGCCTCTTATTAGCTCTTATCTGGCCTCTTAGTTTTCTAAGCACTTCACCAATCTGATCCCTACATCCTACTACCTTCCACTAAAGCACTATATCAAAAGCCTTAATGAAGTCTGTATACACTGCATCCACTACACTTCCCAAGTAGTTTTATAACTGTGCCACTACCTAGTAATACATAATGTTACTTTTTAATAAAATGAAATGTTTACATTTAATAACACTTTGTTAAAATAAAATATCAACACAGAAAAGTGCTAGATAAAAAACATTGTTATAAAGGATGCTACAGCTATACTGCAATAGATCTCCATTCTTAAAGAACCACAAAAGGTGCTAAACTGTGTGTAAAAACACCACAAATAACCAAAGATCACATAGTCCCAATATTTTTTAACCTCCTCTGATTGATTCCTAAAGTTTCCAAGCAATATTTTATATGCCATATTAATTATCCCTTTTTAACAGCTTCCTTCTTGTTTTCCTATCTAATCTAACAAACACGTTTTGGGGCCAGTCAGTCACTCCAAAACTGTAAGTTAGGACAGGAAGTGCACATTAGTTTATAGCTTAGATTTTGTTCCTAGATTTTAACGCTGTTTTCAGGATTAATTTAAATCTTCTAAAGTATACCTTACTAAGTTTTATTCACATTTGTTCATGTTTTATTGTTGATCCTTCATCAATTCCCAAGTATTTATACACTCCCTCTTGCTCAAGTTCTTTTATATCACATTCTTGTTCCAAACTGATGTTTCCCTGGTGCTGCAGTTTTCCTACTTTAAAGGTTGCTTTTGCACATTCATCAACATCAAATGACATTCTTATATCATCTGAAAAATTTTTGACAACTTGCAGTTGTGCTTTCAATTCCTCATCTGATGAGCTATACAGTTTTAAATCATCGGCAAAGAGAAGATAAGTCTTTATACTTTGTTGTTGTCTAGGAGGCAAATTGTAGCCACAGCCTAAGCTAAGTAGACAGCTTAACTGGTTAAGGGCAAGGCAGAATAGCAGAGGTGACAAAGAGTCACCCTGGAATATCCCCCTTTGAATTTTTATCCCTGGGATAATAATTTGTCCTGTATCATGGCTTAATTGCAAAGTGGTCTACCACTGTTTCATGGTCACTGTAATGTAGTAGATCAGTGTAGGGTGTATCCTATACAGTTTTAAGTGATCCTTTTACCCATGAATGTGGGATATTATCAAATGCGTTCTTGCAGTCAGTCTATGCCATACTTAGATTCTTCCCCTTTTTACAGTTCTCCACTATGACTTTATTTAACAACAAATTATCCTTTGTTCAATATGACTTTATTTTATTGCCCTTTTGTTCTACTGCCATAATAGAGTTTTCTTTTAAATGACTAGAAACTCTGATGGCATCAATTCCCATGTATAGTTTAAACATCCTCGGAAGGCAAGTTATTGGTCTATAATTTTTAGGGTAGCTTGCAGGTTCACCCCTAAGTAGAAGCATTGTTTTTCCTGTTGTTAGCCAGATTGGTGTCTGTTCACAGTGTGCATATAAATAGTTCTTACTCATGGCTAAATCTTTGAGCAAAGATATTAATACTTTTAGCCAAAAGTTAGGTACTGCATCTGGGCCTGGGGGCTTCCAATTAGAGGCTTTTCTTAACTTTGTTTCAATCTCTCTGGCTATTACTTCATCCCATTTCATATCCTGTACCTTTAAACTTCTTATTCTTTCTTTTACTTCTTCTATCCATTTAGCATCTTTTTTATGTTCAGGTTTATATCACAACCGCAAAAGCTGATAATGCCGAACGGTATTACATCAAACACGAAACCGCGAATGCTGACAATAGCGAAGACGCGGAACATCAAATTCTTTCCCAGGGCAAGAATTCGGTGGGCTGTTACACAGCTTCACTATTTCCTCTACTGTGCTCTGATCTCGAAGTTGGTATATTTAAGTAGAGGGGGGTTTGGGGGGGGCAAAGCCCCCCACATTAGACATAGTTTTTTGGTGTGCTTGTGTTGTGTGTGCACTTCTCGGTACAGCAATTTTTTTCCCAGGGAAAAAATTTGCTGTTCTGAGCTTTCGAGTATATCACATTTCGAACTTCAAAGTTCGAGCTTATGGTATTCGATTTTTTGGAAGTTCGATTATGTGATATAGACCCTTATGTTCCCCAGGATCTTCATAGATACTTCTCCAAAATGTATCTATTTCTTCCTTTTCTGGCTTTCAATTCCTTTTACCTTGTTTCCTAATTCTCTATAAAACTTTTTTGGGTTATCAATAAATTGCTTATCTTGTACTTTTCCTGTATATTTTTCTGCATATCTTCTGTGTTTTTCCACCTGTGCTGATATTCTTAGTTTATTTACAATAGTGCATGATAGATCCTGATCTGTTCTAATACTGTGCATTGCTTTATCATGTCTGTCTTTCTTAGCATTTTTGTTGATCTGTTCAGTCTTCTATATTCCTCTAATAGTGACACTTCTTGTCTTAATTGTTTTATAGTTTTCTCTATTAAATACTTCCATGATGGCATTCGGTTTCTCCCCTTCCTTTCCCACACTACCCTGTGTCCTTGTGGTAGAACTTTATCAGTTATTAATTTAGCTGCACAGTAATATATCCTGTTTACTTCTGTTATATTGCATGGATCTCTGTGGACAGTCCTAATTACTGTGTTCATTTGTTTTATCAAACTTCTGACTTTCTGAGTTTTATTAACCTTCTGCAGTCTATTCCTTTCATTGATCTTAATATGTCTGTCTATGTCTATTAAGTCAAGCAACTCTTCTCTTAACTCACTTTCTTCTAAACTAAGGGCACATTTTTTGTTTTCCATTCTATAGAAAGTTCTATAGCATTTTCCAGTGACACATTCTCTTCAGTTTCATTCTGTGCCATCCATTGCTCTGTCATATGGAAACTCACTGGCCTATAACTCCTCAACATTGACTGCGTCAGAGTTTTCAGAGATTCCTGTTCCTTCCCTTGCTATCCAACTTCAAGTAAATGTTTATACTGGTTTCCTGTGGAAGGCTCCAAAATATCTTCATATGGCACCTGACCAATTGCTTCCCATTCCACTGCTTTCCCCTTAATTTGGATATCCATTGCTCTAGCCTGTTGTGGTGCTTTCTGAATTATATTTTCTACACTGAATCCTTCACTTTGCAGGTACTCTATAACCTCAGTTTCTATTTCTTTAACTTCTCATGGCCTCAAGCTGAATACCAAAAAATGCATCATCATGCCCTCTGGGGAGAGTGATGTCCCCACAAAGTATCACATTAATAACAATGTCCTAAACACACAATCAGTCGTGAGGGATTTGGGCACCCAGGTTGATAGCAACCTGACTTTTGACCACCATGTTGCTTCCATTGTATGGAAAGCTTTCTACATGGCCCACCTCATAAGTATGTGTATCACATCCAGGGACAAGGAGGTCATAATATCCCCGTATTCCTCCCTTCTAAGGTCCATTATTGAGTACAATGCTCCCTTTTGGCGTGTACAGCAGCTAGAGAGACCACACAGGTTCCTCACCAGGAGAATCCAGGGCCTCAAAAATCTACCATACACAGATAGGCTAAAAGCTCTAGCCCTCTACTCAGTTTCATACAGACTCCTCAGAGGTGACCTCTGTCTGGTGTACAAGGTGATCTCAGACCCCCCCTTGATGGGACTGCTGCATGTCCACAAGTCAAGCTCCACTCCAGTAACCACACGCATGGCCTCAACCTGGTCTGTGACATCAATAGGATTTGTTGGTGGGACAGATTTATGTTCTAAAGACTTCTCCATCTGTGGAATAGGCTCCCTCTCTATGTCAGGCAGAGTACCTCCTTACCCTTTTTTTAAGCGCAAGCTGGATAACTGGATGGAAAACAGAAACTACATCCCTGGGAATCCACCCATGTCCCTGCTGGACAGGGACATTGAGTGATGATTTGTCTAAGCATGGGATAAACTCTTGGCTAGGCTTATAAGGGCCTCAGGGCCAATAGCCTAGTAACTTCCTAAGATCCATTATTAATCTCCTTTTCTACTTTTCCTCTTTGTCTTCTTATTTTTTGTATTATAAAGTTTTCCATGTAATATTCTGTATGGCTGCTGTTATTCTCCTTAAGGATCTACATCCAAAATCCCACTTCCTCCTTATTTACTGAATTTTCCCCAGATTTATCTTTATCTCTTTCCACTTTGAATTATAGCTTTCTGCTTGTGTTATGTATGTGAGCCTTAACTGTGTAGCTCAAAAATATCCCTTCCAGTCAGACTCACCTTGTTCAGCTTATCCCACTTGATGCTTGCCCTGTTCTCCTTCCAGATAAAATCCTTCAACTCTTTATTAATTACTGCCCACAACTTCTCCTTTGGTTGATAAAATATGCCTGATCTGTAAATAAACCTAAAGGGACTAAACACATTTTCACTGCTTGTGTCTTGCTATACTTTTCCAGTTTCTAATTTTTTTGTAATATTTTTTGTTTAGTCTTATACCATATATCATTTGCTGCCATAACATAATCCTTTTAAACCATACTCCTAAATACTTCATTTTATCATGTCTCCATAAATATGCTGGACCAATCCATATGTGGGCTGTAGCCTTTGTTTTGTCTTCTTTAATTTTATATCCTGAAAAAGCTTGATACTGTCTCAGAATGTTCCACAACACTGAAATGCCTTTTTCTGGTTTTATCAAGTACAAAATAATATTGTCTGCAAATAAAGCTGACTTTTCTTAATTACTATACCAATTATATCCTTTAATTTCTGAATCTTTGTTTTCTTTGCCAGTGGCTCTAAATATAATGCAAAAAACAACAGGGAAAGAGGATACCACTGCCTGGTTCTTCTGATCAGACACAATTTATCAGTAAGGAACCCTTCCACTTTAATTTTTGTCTCTGATGCTTCCATTGCCCAATTCATAAAATCGTACCTTATTATGCTGAATGCTTTCTCTGCATCAAGATCCACCAACAGTGGTATTTTTTTTTTACATTCTACTTCCCACTGGATAATCATTGTTTTATTAATGTCAAATGTTTGTCTCCCCACTGCAAAACCACATCGATCCATTATCTGTCAATTTTTGGCATCACCTTTGCAATACCTTTAGCCATTATAGACATAAACACTTTATAATGATGATTTAAAATTGAAATGGGCCTATATGAAGCTGAGTCTAATGGGTCTTTACCATCTTTAGGTATTACAGCCACCACTGCTTTCTTCCAGTATGTCGGTGCTTCATCTCCTTTTAAAATATTATTAAACAAAACCTTCTAGATCGTTATCATTGTCTTTCCTGCTAGCTTCCAAACTCCCACATGGATACTATCTATTCCTGCAGACTTCCCTACAGATTGATTATATGTTGCTGTTTTTATCTCATCTCCTCCTATCTTAACTGTTAATTGTTGATCCTCATCTACCTTTCACCTTGGCACACTTAAGTCTTCCAAAATGATTTCAGTTTGTGTTTTTTCTTGATTACCACATTCCTCTGCCTTACATATATTTTCATAAAATTTCTTAAATATCTGTAATACCGCTACAGGATCTCTGGTTATTTTTCTTGTTATAGACTCCCTAAGTCTGGCAACTACCCTTTTTACTTTCTCTCACCTAAGCTGTTGTGCTAAGAGTTTTTGTGCTCTGGAGTTACAGGAGATATTATTAAAAAAAAACAGTCGCTTAACAGCAAACTTTCTCATATGTATTACCCATTTTTTCTTTTCAGCAGTCTGCTGCTACATCCCTTTTTGCTCTGTGAGATTCTCCTTATTCTGCAATACTTTAACCTTTGTCAGCCCCTCTAAATAATTCTTGTTAATTTTTAACCATATCTCTTTTTCTTTTATTTTTTACCCTATTTTATCTTTTATTTTTACCTATTTTTAAACTTCACTATCATTTTATACCCCTCACCAGTTATAACTTAGAAAAAATTGCTATCTTTCCTAATCATTTTCAAATAATTTCCACTACCCATTCCTTAAGTTCCTCTCTTTTTTTTACAGGTGGGTGGGGAAGCACCAGTGTTTTATTTTTATTTCATTACCCTGCATTTTTATCTTAGTTGTTACTGGTGTATGATCTGAAATAGTTATTGGATATATGTTGAAACTTTCAATTAAATGCACATGTTCTTGTGAAATACAATTTCTATCTAGTCTAGCCCAGTTATTGTACCTTGGGAATAATATGTAAATTCTCTCTGAGTTCCTACTGCTGAATTCATGTCTTCCATACCAAATATTTTCATAAATTTCTTCAGAGAGTTGCTGTCTTTTGTTGTTTTCCCTTTTAGGTCCCTCAGATACATCCTTGCTGTTGCAAATCAAATTCTGTTCCCCACCTATAAATAATATTCTCTGCTGAAACGGATTGTTTCTCTCAAAAATTTCTTAATCTCCATAATAGCAGTTTTAGGCACAATATAAATACATGCCAGCATAATTATCCTCCTTTGTCAATAGCCCCTTACTATGACAAATCTATCATTACTATCTTTCTCTCTCTTCAATCACTATTGGGACTGCTATAGCAATTAGTGTATGTACACCTCTTTTCCTTTGTTCCTAATATTCTGCTGCATATCCACCCTAAAATCCTTTCTTTATCAAATTCACATTCTCAGTTCTTTTCAAATGTGTCTTTTGTAGCATTACTATTTTCACTCTGCATTTCTTAATATAATTCAATAGCCTTACTTTTTTGTCTCTACTTATGTGGATATTCACATTCCAAAATAATATATTTAGTGTAGCTATTATCATAAGAAGTTATTTTCCTCACCTATTATATATGAAAGCTTTTTTAAATGTCTATTTCCCAACTTTATGTATTACATGTACCCACTAATGTGTGACAGGTTGAGTGCTTATAATGTTCTTGTCATCTCCATTTGAACCTGTATCACGTTTTCTAAGACATTTTGTTTTAATGAAAACCCTCAAAAAACATACCCCAACACCCCCATAACCCATTGACTTAAAACAAATGCACAAAACTATGTACATCTTCAAATAATAAAGTTTAACCCTCCTGATAGGAGCAATTGTCCCAAATTGACAGCCGCATACACAGGCATTACTTAACCCAACATTATGGTTATCCATGCTAAGACACATGTTATAACCTGTACTCTGAATTACACTGTCTGTTCTTATCTTCATTCCCTTCCCAGTTGTGAAAAACAGGTTATATACTTTAAATAAAACTCTGGCTTTTACTGCTTTCCCCTATAGTCAGTTTTTCTCCATGGAAACACAAGTACCAAATGCTGACCTCATCTACAAGCCTCTCAATTTATAATGAACATTACTCTGTATGACTATTACATTGCTGTTAGCTACACTCTTGCTAGGAAACATGTAAATATATTGCTAGTCTGTACATGTATGATTTGTAAATACTAAGTGTTTTACCTTACTACTGCTATATATTTCTAATGTTATTGTCTAATTTCTACCATATTTTTTAATGTAAAATGATATCTTTTGTAACCTGTATGTGTTTCTGGAGGTTTTCTCCTCGGGTCTCCACACACATAGACCACTTTAACCAAGCAACAGATGAAATGCCAACCTGTCTAGTGAGAAAAAATAAATTATTGGTTTGCTTACTGACATAGACCTTCCACATTAGTTTGCTCCCAGACTGGATTGCAATGCTGGGCATCATTTATTGTTGTTATTAACAGAACATTGTAAAGGAAGTTATTCTTGTTTTGAGATTAAGCATATAAAGTGCTTACTGTACCACTTTCACAGGCCAGCTTTTTCCTTTTGGAATACAGATGCATATCAATAAGGGTTACAACACATTAAATCTTTGGGAGTGCATTAGCAAACAAATAATGCCTAAGGTTATCTAAATCTCACATATAGACTTGACGTCTTTTGAGGATGGTATTTGTATGTGAAACAGAAATCTGTGAAGTGGGGCAGCTTAGATCACGTTATTGATGTTTCATTTGTACTGATTTCTTTCCTCACATCATGCAGAATTAATGATGTATAACACATTAAGTGTGAGGGATGGAAGAAAATAAAGCTACATAAAAATAATGAAATCATGTGCCCTACTTCAGACATTTTGAATTAAAACATCTTTTTATTAATTTTAAAACAAAGGTTGTACAAAATTATTTAAAGATAAATAGGACAAAAACATAACTATTTACAAATGTCCACAACAAAATCAAAGATAGAAAACTAAATCATTAAAATGTATCAAGTAAATCACTTAATTTTTACCAAAATCTAAACTGATGAGTAATATTCACAGTTCTCACTGTGGCGGTTGACAGTTATTTTTTACAGACTTTTTTTTTGCTAATTTAATGAATTCAGTGAAAGAAGGAGCAGTTTTACATTTCCAATTCTTTGTGACTATTTTTCTTGCTATAGCTAAAATAGATCAAAGGAGAGTCACCTGCACCCTAGGAATGGAATCCGGAACTGAAGCATTAAATAAGATCAAGGAGCTGGAAATGATACAATTATCTGTCCACACAACTTGAGCAGAAGTTCTAAATTCAACCCAAAAAGGAATTACTATTTTACAATCCAATATCATACAAAATCAGTCTATGTTAGAGACTTCATTACCCTCCAGTAATTAATTTTCCATAGTGATTTATTAAAGTTGCTTTATGTGGAGTTAAAAAAAGCTCCGTGAAGAAATCTCCATGTATATATTTTCCAATAAAGAGAAGAAGTAGATTTTCCCACAGATTTAAGAATTAGGCATTTATCTTCATCAGGAAAGGCCTTCTCATTAATCTTAGTTGAGTAATTCCAAAATAATGAATCTGTGGAACCAAACTCTTCCTTATTATTTTATAAATTATTGATCTATATGACTTATTCTTATTTGGATTATTACCAAAAAAACACTGGTGCACCAGAGAAACGGACCAAAGTCATAACATAAAATGATTTATTCAATGTTTTAAAGAACAGGTTCTTTAGAGAATTATTTACAGAAGAGTTCTTGGCGAATTACATTTTTATTCTGATGAAGTCTACTGGATGAAAACGTTGAATAAATTATTTTACGTTATTTCTTTGGTCCGTTAATCTGGTGCACCAGTGTTTTTTGGTTGAGTTTGGTTTCACTGGTTTTTGGGTTTTTATTCAGTTATTTGGGTTACTACTGATTCTGAAAAAAAAAAAACTCAAGTATCTTTGGGATATGTTTTGTTTGAAAATCCATGGAAGTTTTCTACTTCAGGCATTCTTATTTTGTGAAATAACATCCCCAATAGCCATAAATTAACAAGATTGTGTGTGTGTGTGTGTGTGTGTGTGTGTGTGTGTGTGTGTGTGTGTGTGTGTGTGTGTGTGTGTGTGTGTGTGTGTGTGTGTGTGTGTGTATGTGTGTAGGCAGATGTTGTATGCATGCATGCATGGGTGTGGAAGTGTGTGCGTATGTGTATGTGCTTACCTGTACTGATTAATTTGCTGTTGAGATATTTTTGTAGTATGTTTTTTGCCTCAAATGCCAACTTTTTCTCTTTCAGGCTCATTCTATGATAACATATTTTTGTCTCACTCCTACAGGCTAAGTGGACAACTGACCAAAGGAACTGGATGGTATTTTTTAGTGAAACAGAAAAGTTTCTTGAGATAGTTTCTTACTGGTGTGTGCTCCTGGACTGGGTTGATGCGCAACTCCTTCTGTGAGAAGTTGCTGATGTCATGCGGATGCACATGCATACATACAGACATGCATACAAACAAACATACACACACACACACACACAGACATCTGAGCTTCACAAAAGAAAAATGTATATCCACCTCCTTCTTCTCCATACATGCAGCTTATTGTATTTGTTTTCAGATCTCTGAGATTATTGCCAGCAATCACTGTCTTGTATTAAACAACAGCAGCTAAATGCCCCATGATGGAGCATTTAAAGTGTCATTTTTGCTACCAGACTGATGCAAAGATTACATTGCTGCCTACACTACTGGTAACTGTTATTCAGAAATTGGTGTAAGTCACTGTAGATCTGACCAGAAAGGAATAAACATTCTAGGGATGGCCGTGTTTTCCTGGAGTAGGGAATGGGAGGCACTACCATCGTGTGACAATCTAAATACTTTCATAAAAGAATAAGTGGGGCCATATACCTCTACCACATAACTAACAGTAAAAGCAAAATGGCAACCCTTTTCTAATGCAAAAATACTTACAAAGGAGAATGTGAAAAAGGTAAAGGGAAGTCATACAAAGAAGAAGTAAAGGAGGTCATTTTGAGAAGAAAAAAAAAAAGAAGCAAAGGAGGTACAGAGTTATAGGAATCTATATTTTGCAGTTTGTATACTGGGCCAATATTGTGGAATAAGCTAAGCAAACGCAAAAGTTATTCTTTCACTTTTACATTTCTTCTGTCCTGTTCTTGTCCTATTATCACTGGATCAGATTGTCCACAGTCCTGACTCTAAGCTGGTCAAGCTACATACCACATTTTCCTTAAATGCTCTCCTTCTTGTAGTCACTTTTCCTTAGAAAATCACATCCAAAATAGTTATTGTACATATTATCTGTTAGTCAAGTGTTATTTATTTTACTTTGTCGTAACTGTCACATGATACTTGCATACTTTTACTTTCTGTAACTTTTACTATTTCTGTTTTATTTTTTCTATTGATGTATTATCTTTATTTGAGATTATTTTTACTTTTGTAACTAGGCCATCTCTGAAAAAGATTCCTAGTAGGTATGCATGCATTCAAATAAACAAAAAAAAAAACAGACTAATAAAAGTGCCAAAGTAGGAGAAAGTAAACTTGACAATGACTTAAAGAAAATCATTTTAATATTCAGCACTTTCATTTCATCAGCACTTATAAGAGATATGATGAAATCAATAAAAGAAAATAGAATCACTTTCACAGTCAAGCATTCCCTTTCAATGGATGAAAACCCTCATTCTGCATTACTAAGAGGAAAATTAACTAATAATCACTGTACTACTCTTTTATAGCAAACATACGTTTTACTATGCACAATTTCACACATAACTGCAACAGAGAAATGCATAACCGAGACATTAGTGCAAAGACACAGCAAATGCAGAACTGAGAATTAGTGCTATTTTTTGTAATTATGCAATGAAATGACCTATATTGCTTGTAGTTTTATACATGTGAGGAAGGTGTAATTGTTGCTAAACATGTACTTACAGGTTATGAAACGTTACATCTGCAGGGATCAAGACTCAGGAGACAACTTCATCCTCACAGATACTCTGAGATCATATGGAAAATGCCAGTTTGGAAAGGAGGGACAAAAAAGGAGCAGCAGTACAGTAATGTGTGCAATCAAGTAGTGATTGACATAATTGCTGATGAGGAGTACCTTCTGTCTGTAAGGGGTGATGACTTGGAAACAGATGAGGATGCTACAGGAATCATTCTAGGTGGTGTTGACATCAGTACATTCAGCCGCCTACAATAACGATAGAGAGGCACTTTGGAAGGTTAGTGTGTAGCTGGCCTTACTAAATTCTGATTAGCTGTACTTGAAATGATTCCTGTTGACAAACAGCTCTTACATGTTTCATCATCGGGCATGCCATCATCAGATGCAGCACAAAGTCTATAGACAAGGCATGGTAATTGTGGGCAACATACCATTATGGAAAAATCATTCTGTCACAAGTCACATTAACCACACCATGACATATTTCACAGGGTCAGCACCAGAAACAACCACATCCTAAATGTCTGCACAGCAGGCTGATGTTGACAGCAGAATGGCTTACAACGATGATGCCATAGCTGACATACTCATGACACAGCCTTGTCACAGCAGGTCAATAACTCAATAAGCAGTGACACAGGCTCACACACTCAGCATAATCAGGAAATGCCATTACAGCTGGGGAGGGGGATCACCATGTAGCCAGACTTCTCATCTGTCCCTATTTTGGAGGAACATTCCTATTTTCAGGCCTGCTTTGCCCCTTCAATCTGTTTTCTGAATCCCTATCACCTGGAATATTTGAAGATGTCTAGTGCACAAAACCTCACCAAATGACTAACATACTAGCGACAACAATAGTTTAAAGAAAGAGCACACACATCTTACAAATCAGCATTTTCTGAAGGAAAACTAAAGGACCTTGTGTGGTAGAATTTTAGGATACAGTTAGTATACAGATTTTGTACTGTCTCTTTGACAATGTGCTTATATTTTTCCATCATTTTGTTACTCTCTATCTTTAAACCTGTTTTAGTAGTTTTCTATATTCCTCTTGGAAGCAGGAAGTTATGTGCTATTTCATTTTCAAATTTTATTCTGATTAGATGTCCAAAATTTTTGTTGGATGTTCCTGTTTTTCAAGGGCCTTTGTTCCTCTTTTCAATGTCTGCAGGTTGAGATGTATGTACATAGTTCAACACATTTGCTCCACACAGCCTGAACCCCTTGATTAAGAGGCTACCCTTTTGGAAGTAGCAGTGCACAAAGGTGTCAGGTGAAGATGTATTTCACAGTTAGCTCTAGAGACATGCAAGGCGCTGACTGCATAACAGCAGTTGTGCAGTTGAATAGTTCAGACCAAGACCACTGAGAGTCACATAGAGATGGTTAGAGTACTACAGGGTATACATGAGGGAATATACCAGTATGTGGAAAAGGTGAAAGCTGGGGCAATACCAGGATGATCCTCATGCACAGTATGACTGCACACATATATCCAAGTTGGCCTGTTCGTGCACCTAGTAAAGACGTACCAGACACACATTGGGAACACAGCTGGATGTGGACAAAGCTTGCCCATATGCACAGTGGGCAAGTAGGCTAGACACTATGTGGAACAGACATTCATATGAATTCCCATAAAAAGAAGGAAGCCAGGCCTCATTAGAGTTTCATAGCACATGGTTGAACCTCTCTGCCAATGTGTAGGTTCCACAGCACTGTCAGGTCTATGTCATCCAGTAGATACTGTCATGAGAGTAACTCAGCACTTGCTCACACTCTCTAGAACCATCAGCTATGATATCCTTAGGAGATCTTATGTATGACACCTTCCAAACAAGTGAAATTTTGAGCATCAGTAGCACAGAGCCAGTAGTCACCTAATAATCTATTTGTGGACAGGGCCAGTGTAGTGTTTTTTCTTTGTATCCAAGAAAGAGTACAGACAATAGAAGCCAAAAAAAAACCCCTCAAAGACAAACTTCATTTTTTCAAGGCAACTAACGTTTCCTGTGCATAGATAAATTCATCATACCCTGTAAGTGAGAGTGCAGTAACACAATCATATATTATAACAGCTGCTATTCTGTACTTTAATCAAAGAGAGTATGACTAGTACTTGTGCCACTGACTACACTCAACACTGTACCAATGGTGATGCTAATAACTTATTAAAAATATCTTGATATAGGGAGAAATGATTGATGTACAGTGTCAAATGACCATACTCCTCTCAGCATAGCCCACAAGTAATACTGCCTGCATCAAGTATTATATTGTGCAACTTCTCACTGTTATGTAGTGAATGTCATGGCCCATAATTGTGGGCTGAATGTTGCCTTTTTACCTTCACAGCTGTATACTCTGTCCAAACCTGCTGGAGGGGCTGCTGTGCTACTGCTGTTGGCTGGCCACCATTGCTATTGCCAGTGATGGGAGAAATGACAGAGGGAGTCACACTGCCACTATCAGTGACTGGCTGAGGCAGTTGTGCAAAGACCGATGCATTATCATGTTGTGCAGAATGTAGCAGGTAGTAAATCATCCAGCATGCAGTAGCTGTATTATACTGAAGAGACACCCTGGACTCATCCAGACAATGGAAACAGGCTTTCAACAGGCCAAACACTTGCTCAATGAGTGTGTCTGAGAAAGGGCAGTACTGAAGCACTCCTCAGCAGCTCCCTGAGGGTTATGAAATGGTGTCATTTGCTAAAGATCAACTGAGTAGCCTGCATCACCTGGAAAATAAAACAGGCAGAGGACACACAACAAAACATAGGAGTGATTCCTCAAAACTACCTATGCCACTGTATAAATACAGAAATAACTATATTTAGCTATGGTTAGCAACATTATAATAGTTTGGACTTAGCAATAGGTGAGCATGAGGAATTCTACCATGCAGACAGAGGCAGTTCAGAGAGCTTGTGTACCAGCTATAAGTATTGTGGGCATTGCCAGGCTGCTGGGCTGACACATTGGTCTTAAACCTCCATGCATCACAAACTACCTGGCAGTTGATGGAATAGTTGTCCATTCTGCCCAAGTACTGCTCCCCCATAATCCTTATGGGGTCCTAATAGCAATATAGGTGGAGTCTATCACATCAAACACCTCATCAAAGTGCAACATTTCTCAGAAGGCACACATGGAATTGGCTTAGTCCAGAGGTGATGGTGGGAGATGGATATACTGATCCACATGTGCCAAGAGTATGTTGAGGAAGTGCTAAAGCATCCTCAGGTAGAAGCCTGTGAGATACCAATGTGCTCCTAGTTTATCTGTGGAATGCCCCTGTGGCATGCATAGTGAGGGTTATTCAGAGGTATAGGAAGTCCGTGCATTCCTCCCAGTTCTCATGTATGGGCCCTACAAACTCACCAAGGTCTGTATTATATCCCTATCCACTCTAAATATATCCAACATTTACTGCTCAGCAATGCTGAAATGGGTTGGCCTTTGCCTGTATCTTCTTTTCCTTAGCAAGTGAGCACAGTTTGGCACACCAACTTTAGGCAAGATTGAAACAAACACATCAGAATTTAAAACAGCTGTGTTGGCAGCAAAATCAAGCATTTTTACAGATTGGAAGGTAGACAGAAATGGTACAACTTCGCTTTTATAGCCCTTCTCCGCACAGCACATTTGTGCATCAAAAAGCAACTTTCCTAAAAGTGGGAAGAGCAAATCATCTGTATTAAATACACAGATTTTAAACACATTTTAAATTCCACTTTCATTTTATCACTAGTTATAACTTCTGGAGTAATGTCTGTCTTCTTGCCTAATAACTCCAGAATAATTTCCACTACTCATTCCTTAAATTCCTCTTTTTAACAGGTAGGTGGGAAAGTGCCAGTGTCTCATTTTTACTTTAGTATTCTACATTTTTATAGTAAGTTTTATTGGTGCATGATCTGAAATAGTTATTGGATGTTTGTTGTTCAATTAAATGGACATGTTTTTGTGAAATATAATTTCTATCTGGCCTAGCCCAGTTATTGTACCTTGGGGAGTGATATTTAAATTCTTTCCTAGTTCCTACTACTGAATTCACATCTTCCATACCGATTAGTTTCATAAACTTCCTCAGAAATTTGCTCTCTTTTGTTGTTTTTTTCCCCTTTGAGGTCCCCCAGATACATCCTCAATTTGCATATTAAGTTCCAGTCCCCCTCTATTAAGTAATTTTCCCTGTTCAAAGCTGATTATTTCTCTCCAAATTTTCTTGTTCTCAATAATAACAGTTTTTGGTAGCATATATATATATATATATATATATATATATATATATATATATATATATATACATACATACATGTGTGTACCAGCATAATCATCCTCCCTTGCCAGTAACAAACATCCACAAACCTACCATTATTATTTTTCCCTCTTCTATCTCTATTGGAGCTTGTCTAGCAATTAGTATAATTACTCCCCCTTTCCTTTGTCTCCACTATTCTGATGAATATCCAAACTGAAAGCCTTTCCTTGGAAAATTCACACACTTATTTCTTTGTAAATGTGTCTCCTGCAGCATTGCTATTTGCACTCTGCATTTCTTAATATAATTAAATAGTCTTATCTTTTTGTCAATACCTGTAACGTCATTTATGTTCCAAAATAATATGGATAGCATAGCCATTATGATAAGAAATTATTGTTCCCACCTATTATACATGACAGCTTTTTTGAATGTGTAGTTCCAACTTTTGTGTTACATGCACCCACTAATGTTTGGCAGGCTGATCTTTTATATAGTTGTTTCTTGATATCTCCATTTGAACCTATATCACATGTTGAAGACGTTTTGTTTTAATGAAAATCCTCAAAAAAAACTAAATATATTTTCAGAATATCCTCGTAAACTAGTAACTTTGAACAAACATACAAAACTATGTACATCTTTATTAAAATGAAGATTAACTCTCATGATAGGAACCACTGCCCTAAATCAACAGCTGTATCCACAGGTATTACCTAAACTAAAATAAAAGTTATGAATGTTAAAGCCAGTGCTCCTACTTACATGTATTGCTGTCTGTTCTTTTCTTCTCTCTATTCCCCTCTCATATGTGAAAAACAGCTAGTATGCTTTCAGAAAGCATTAACTTTTAGCCTTAAGAAAAAGTGCACTGGCTATTTTTAAATAAAACTAAATTATACACTGTTCTACTAAATGTAGTAAAGAATTAAAGTGCTAAGGAAGCTGCTATTTTTTATTCACTTCCAATAATTTCAAACTTTATTTTTTTACTAAACTGCTTGCCCTTGTACCTTTAACTTTGCATTTCCTTCAGCAATCAATGCTCACAATTCTTAAGATTAATTACTTGCACCTACAGACAGTCAGCTTGCATCCATGAAAAACAGAATATACAACTGCTTTCAGCTGCAGACTTCATAAATCCCACTGAGTATTTGTTAAGAAAAAAAATAAGCTAACATAATTGCATATGGAAGAGATTTATCACTTCTCATGGCATTCATCATTTTGTCTTATTTTTCAAGCCTACTTACTTACAGAACACTTGTTTTTTTTTTTTTTTTGATTAAGCCAAGGGCATTAATTCAAACATTCAACTATACAAAATAAGGGAAAATATCTTAAATTTACATATAATATAATATAATATAATATAATATAATATAATATAATATAATCAGTGCACTTGTATACCCCACCCCAACGGCTCAAGATTACAGCGTATTAAATTAAATTTGCTTTTGTCCAGCCTTTCTCCTCTTTGTACACTGTAATGCCTATTTTTTTAATAATAAAAAGTACTTGTTTACTTTAATATATTTATCACATACAATAATCATTGAAAACACTCACCCTCACTCCCACATTTAAGATACCCCTGACTACATACTATGCTTTACTATATAGCATGCAGTTTATGTCATAAAATGTTTTACACAAATACTATTATGAACAAATATTGTTTTACTTCCCTCTAAACATTGACATAAAGTAGGGTATATGATTTGCAGTCTATCCACAAGTTTAGCAATCAGCAAATGTCCAGTCTTTCACAGCCACTTTTTCATGCAAAGCCATACTTCACAAATTGATTGATGATTTATAATCTCACATTTATTTACTAATTTCAGTGTTAGTGGTCTTCTTCCTGTTCATCTCTGTCTCCCAACTCCAGACTTTGGTTCAAGTCCAAGGTACTCTCAATTCTTCTAGTCAACTCTCTGATTTTTTTCTGTCTCTCAAACATTTTCGTTTTGAAGATTGGAAAAGATTTCACTGACATAGTATCTCTATGAGTGTTATTGTCAGAAGAATGAGAAGCAGAGTCTCTTTCTGTTTGATGGCTTACTTTTTGTTGGATAAACTTTTGTATTTTCTCCTTAGCTTGTTCTACATCAAAAACATCTTAGATTTTTCAGGAAAAAAATATTCTGAAGATAGCTGGATACAACATTTTGAATCTCATACCTGTTTCTCAACATTCACTGATTGCTGGGTTAAATTTGCTTCTCTTCTGTCTGGTGTTCAGTGAATAATCATTTTTGGCAAATACTCTACTGTCTCTAATTTTTAATATTTTGCCCTTCTGTCATAGTTATGTCAGGATCAACTCCTTCTTCTGCTATGACTGCATCTTTACTAATACAGCTCTTGGCTGCTTTCTTGTGGCTAGGTTGGTTTGGAGCATATACTTGATGTGCCCTTTCAATTAACACATCCTGCTGTAGAATATCAGTACAGTTTCTCATTTGTGTTTTCATAAAATTAATGCAATGTGTTCTTTCCAATTTCTCTGGTATAGCAGAAAATCTCAAGTTTTCTCTGTGTGCTCTGACTTCTGACTCTAACATTTTTGGAACAGCTCTTTTTGAGAAGTCTCATACTCAGCCAGTCTTTTCTTAATTTCATCCTCTGATTTTTGCAGCTTTATTAGTTCATCTGAATAGCTTGCTAAAGAGTCTTCTATGTTTCCAGCCTTCTATTATTTGAGTTTGATATACTCCCTCAGTGTTTCATTTATTTTAATCAGCTCTGAGTATATTTGATTTATTTTTTCCTCTAAATTGCAGAAGCATGAATTTTTTGCTGAACAGCTGTAGGATTCTTCCCAGTCAGTGTTTTATCTTCACTTTTTCTAGTTGATTTTCTTTTCCTCTTCATTGCTGACTTCCAGGCAGTGTACTTAATGTCAGTAAATGAATTCTACTCAGGTTGGTAGAATTACTAGCTCTTAAGTCTCAGTTTCTTTTTTTTGACAGTAGGAGAGCTGAGATTAAACTGTTGATCAGTGCATACCCATCTTGGAAGTCGGCTCTTACCTGTTCTTGAGTTAAATTATAAAATCATTTTTAACAAATCATGTAGAGACTTCCAAATTTAAATTTTACAATTTTTCAAAAGCAAAATCAATGCCGGCTCTACACAAGATTAAAAGTCCTAGGTCTTCTAAATGTATTATTATTATGTAGCAAAATCTTTTTTTCATATTTATGACATTGCATTGAAATGCCAAGAAATCAACCTCATAAAATGTATTTATTTATTTAGCTTGTTTACTGGGATAGTAGACTAATCATAACAATCCATTTGCAGACGCAGCCTGGGTGAAGAAATTTGGAAAAAAATAAATAAATAAATAAAACAGAACAAATTCACAAACACGGAGGAATTTTTAATATGTAGAGAATCCCAAAGACAATTGAAACAATTGTGAATTAATTTTAGTAGTAAATATGAGAGGGAAGCAGCAGATGAGAACAGAGACATGATGCAGATGAGGAGGGAATTAGGTGATATGTCCAGTGGAAAAGCACTTGCAGTCAGTCTCTTGATGAAGGTGTCTTTTGAGTTGTGCTCTGAACATGGAAGAAGAATGGACTTCTTTTAAGTAATGCAGGAGGGATTTTCAAAGTTTGGGTGCAAGAATGGAGAAGGAATGGTCAGTATAGTGTAGTTTGGTTTGAGGTACATACCTATCAACCGCTTAGTGAGAGAAATCTGGGCAAAGCCTAAAATAATGGGTAGAAGAAGGCCCAAAAATAGGAACACATTTTAAATATTTATCTTATAAACTTAGAAGTTGCTAGAATATCAGGATTTGTGTTTGCACCCATTTTCTGAAGTATATGAAGTCTGAAACTCAAATGTATGCCATTATTTAGTGACTTCAGTCCTCAGTGATTTGCCAGAAAACTGCAAATTTTAGGAGGAACACACTAGAAATATGAGGCAAAAATATGCACATTCTGCAAAAATCTGTACAGTTAAGAGGTATGTTGGGATGTCTGGAGTGAGAGAGATAATTGGGAGAGGTTGCAGAGGTTGTAGGAAGTGGTTTTATTATGGAGTTTGGATACAGAAGGTGGGAAGGGACATTGTTAAATTAGTCTGAAAAGAAGAGATCCTAGGATTAGTTCAAATGTGTAGAAGTCTTGTTGCCATTTGGCTTTGGAGAGAGTGCTGCAGTTGTGTTCTCTGTGTGCGCTCATGCTTGTGTGTGTGTGTGTGTGTGTGTGTGTGTGTGTGTGTGTGTGTGTGTGAAATGGAAATTAATTGGTAGATTTTGCTTTCAATGGCCTGTAGAGTGGATGAGTTTTTTTTTCTGAGGCTGTGGCTAAGATGGGGAGCTCATATTTAAGTTGGATAAGGATGACTCCTTTACATACTGCAGCTCTAGTTGATCTGGAGAGAAAGGGAGATATTTTCCACACCAGAATAAAAGAGAAACAATCTTTTTTCCTGGTGTCTGCAGTGTGACTTTGGAAGTTAAGAGACTGGTCTAGCCATAAACCTAAGTATTTAAAGGACATGGTTGTTTCAATTGGGGAGCCATTAAGATCTGCAGTGTTGAGATTTTTTAGTAGTTTTTAACTTTTGTGATATTCCAAATGTCATACTATCTGTTTTGGTGGGTTTTGGATGAGGTTTATGGTTGTTTAGCAAAGAATTCAGGGAGTGGTAAACTCTTATACATAACACAAGCAGAAAGCTATAATTTCTGTGGAAGGCGATGATGATGAAGCAGGGGGTTAATTCAAGAAATAAGGAAAGAACGGGATTTTGAATGCAGATCCTTAAGGAGAATAACAACAGTCAAACAGAATATTATATTCATTAAGTATCAGAAAGTATACTAAGAACTAAACCAACATGGGATTGCAGAAGGGAGATTCTGTCAATAGGTATGAATGCAGTTAGGGGTACAGAGAATAGACACGAGGGAGCTAGAATTTACTGCAGTAAGATGGCAAAGGAACCAAGGTATTGGGAACAAATAATTAAAGAAGGAAATGTAATAGAATGGGAAGAAGCCAGGAAGACATTTGGATTGCAGGCTAGTGATTATCTTCCCTATCAGGGATTGATATCAAAGTATAGCCAAAGAGAAAGGGATAGGAGAAACCTAAATGAAAGACCTGCAGTGGTTGAGTTTTTAACTGAATGTAGAAGAGAAGCTGCAGTTAAAAGGATAATTATCAGGGCATATCAAATATTGCACAATAACTATAGGAATCAATCAGAAGAGATCAGAAAATATTAGGAAGAGAGCTTAGATATGCAACTCACAAAGAAATGATGGGAGGCCATATGTATGGCTCCCAAACAAGCAACTATATCTAGAAGATTTTGAATTTTCTCCTGGAAATGTTCGCATAGACACTTTTATATCCTAAGCAGACTCCACAGAATTTTTCCTCAGGTATATGGCAAATATTGGAGGTGTGATTAGGAAAAAAATGTCACTGGAAATACATGTTTTTAGGGGGTAGAGGTGGAAAGCGAGTTGTGAAAGTAAGTGGTAAGAGTCTGTGATGATGGGAGAGGATGAGAGAGTGTATATGGGAAGGTAAAGAAGTTGAGAATGATGCATTGTTTGTTAGTGGATTTATTTAACTGTGGATGGTGAGGGATGGTGAAAGTTTAGGGTGGGAATATGTCACATTAAGGTGGCTGGGGAAGAGGAGTGTAGCTTTAGTGAAGCTGTGTGTACCTTTAATAGGTGGTCAGAAGTGGGTGTGAGGAGGGTGGACACATTGATATGTAAATTGGAGAGGTTGGGGTGGCTGGAATCAATCTATGGAGGACTACATGGTGGATGCAGGGGATATAGAAACCATACAGCCCAAGCACAGTAGTGGTCATACAAAAAAGATTGGGGACAACTAAATAAATATACCCCCCATTAATTGTTAAAGCTATGGGTCTAAGATCAGAAACAAGTTTACAAAGTGAACTTTTGATTAAACAAGCTAATGAGACTGAGTGTCCTTGCAGACACTTGAGTAATTGCAGCCTGTTTCCCTTGATAAGGAGGATGAGTTATTAAACTGCACTCTGCTAAGATGAAAGATAAGGAAGCTTTGAGTGTCTGCTGCCTTATTTTAACAAATGGAATGCAGAGCTCTCAATCTCTTAATGCAAGAAATCTAGACAAAAGTCTGAAATAATGTGGAGGCAAAGGCCCAAAAATAGTGACAGATTTTAAATATTGTTCTTATAAACTTAGAAAGTTGCTAGAAACCCAGTTTTTCTGTTGGCATGCATTTTCTGAAGGATATAGTCTGAAACTCAAATGTAAATCATTATTTAGTGACTTTGATCCTGATTGATTTGCCAGAAAAAGAAAAGACCAAACATATGAGGCAAATATCTGGACATTCTGCAAAAATCTGGATAGTGTTTCAGTAACAAATTACTTGACAGACTTGCTCAGGAGTGACCAGAACTTGCTTCATTTCCTTTTAGTTAAAGTTTGAATTGGAAGTAAAAAGGAGGGTCAGGACCAACCAGGGATTCTCTTTCTGAGTAGTCAGCAGGTGAAACTAGAGCAAGTGTAACTTTGTAAAGTGCAATTTAAATCAACGGGCGCCTTTCATTCTCTGACCTAGCAGTGAGTTTGGAGATAGACAGGAACTCAAATGTTCAAATGTAAACTATCAGAAATAAAAAAAAATCTTTTTTGCAAGGGGCACCAACTTCAAGACTGCAATATAGTGAGTAAAGGGCAAATTCATAGGTTCATACTAGGCTAACGACCACCAGGGTCTTTACATGGCTAGCCATGCAACTCAATCCATTTTTTTCCAGAGTTCCTTGGATGCCTATATGGTGAGGTATATTAGTAAGGAGGTAGCTAAGGGTTATGTGTGGGAGGTATGTTAGTTGGAGATTAATTTACCTACTGTTGACCTCTGTCCATAAGAGACACGTGGGCCAGGCTGGGGGTGAATTTGTGATTTCTCATCCAATAATAAAGGTTTCTTTTCAAGAGGGTCAGAGATGAACTCTGTTTCATGTAGATGGGGAGATTATTCCATTCCACAGGGATCCTTTGAAACACATATCCATCCCTCTAGCAGGTTCTATTTATGTTGCAGACAAAGTTCAGGTTTTTGGATCTAGTTGTTCTGGTGCTGTTTGTGTTGTGGATGTGCAAGAGATCTATCAGAGCTGGATATGAGGACGCCTTATATACTAGGAATAGATTGCCTTTCACTAACCTGTAGGAGACTGAGTACAGAGATAGGACCTTAAAGTGATCCATAATAGGACAGGGTATTCATACTATGGATTCTCCTGGTGAGGAACCTTTGAGGGCATTCCATCTGTTGCAAGTGCCTGGCGAGGTGCATGCTAAAGCAGCATTGTACTCAGTGATGGGTCTGATAAGGACTGAGTAGAGCAGTGGACCTGGATGCCATACCCGCACTTATGAGCTGGGCAACATAGAATGATTTTCTTACTATCTTGGCTACATGTTGGTCGAATGCCAGATTACTGTCTACATATGTTTCTAGCTCCTTAACTATCTGGTCAACTCTTAGGGGTGTTTTATAGATGACGTAATTAGCTTGGGTAGATGCTTTAAAGAGATTGGAAGGAAAAAAGCCATTAATTTAGCGCAAACTGACTTTCTATCAGCTGAACTTGTTTTTTTAAGCATTTAAAAAAGTCAATAAAATGTCAGAAAGTGATACATTCTGTGGTACCAAGAAGGAGGCAACAGTATTCCAAACTCAAAATTTATTAGAACAAGTTTAGCGCTTTAGAACTAAATCTGCCTAGTATTTTAAAGCAATAAGTACATTACTTGTTTTGCCAGTATAAAGGTTAAACCTTTTTGCAAAACATTGGTATCTACTTAAGTTAAACAGTTGTCAAATCAATTTACTATGTAAAAAGAAGCCTCAAATTTTACTGGTTCCAATGACCATTTCTGTTGCTGATGTAGTTGTTGAAATTCCAGTTCATACTCCACCATTCCCTCTATTTTTCCTTGTTTGAGCTAAGGCTACTTCTACCATTGATGCAAAGCATCCATCTGATTCTCTTGTTGGTTAACCAGGGTCCTCTGTTGATTGGACACGTTCTGTTGCCTGATGGAACCCAGACCAGTCTGAGGCTTGATTCTTTGCTGGCAATCCAAGATGATCTATTTCTAGACACTCTAGGTTCAGTTTCCAATGCACCAGAGGGGTTGTCAGGCAATTTGAGCATGGAGTTCATGAAACCATCAGCATTTACTGTATTTTTTTTCAAATATCTGAAAGTAACTCCTTGGAAAAAATACCCATTATGTTCTTGAGGTAGTGCTGCTTTTACTGTCTAGCTAGCCTGGACTGACACAATGGGAAAAATGTGCTCTTAGACTATAGCTGTAAGGGCAAAAACTAAGTAAAAAATCCACTGGCTGTGTTTTCAAACTTATGGGAACGTCTTTGTAAATGTTCCATTTAATATTCATTTCAAACCATCACAAGCATACAAACAGATCTACATGAGTGCTTCACTCTAATGACAAAGCCTGCTCCCTTTTTTACCAAGTTATACAGTTCATTTCCTCTCACATGAAATACAGAGGCATTGTAACTCACCTTCCTTCTTAATTGCCCTGATTCTACAGCAAAGAGATGTGGAAATAACATAAGAGAATTTACAATGGTGTATGGCATTCTTGCAAATGAAAAAATTTAAATGTATTATGAGGTGTAAAAGAAACTGTTTTATTTATAAGAACCAGTACACCAGTGAAAGTCTAATGAAGTTTCCTGGTATGTTAAAATAAACTGTTTCTTCTACAGTTTGGAGTATTTTTCTAGTTTTACATACTTTTGCTTGCTGGTGCTATCACTTTTTATTCAAGATAAAGTTCACTGGCACAGTAGCAGTCGTTCATGTAGGTGTTATTATGTATTTTGGGAGCTGTCTGAGGGTAAAAAGCTAGGACAGATTAATTTATTTATTTTTTACTCAGATATGCTTTTATTTTTTAAAAAGTCAAAGATCAAACAAACAAATACAATAAACTATATACAGTGTCTATAACAATGGATACATATAAAAGAAATAATTCAGTATTTCTCTAATAAAGATTTCTATTTCTCCCAAGCAGTTTGCTTATGTGTCAGATTTTTTGTTCTCAGTCTTATACTGGAAATTTCTCTATCACAAACAAGTTTGTCTAAATAAACAAATTCACTGCTAAATGTGAGTGTGTGTTCTGATTTCCAATTTTTCGTAATCACTTTCCTTTGCTATTGCTAGTATTGGCCATAATATATGCATTTGATTTCTGGGTATACCTTCTGGAACAGGCACATTAAACGATATGAGAGAGTCAGAAATTGTACAGTTGTCATTCCACATAGCTTTACAGGAGTATCTAAAATCATTCCAAAAAGCAGATACCATTCTACAATTTACAATCATATGAAACCAGTCATCATCAGATTGATTGCATCTTCAATATTTCATGTCTAATTTTTATATATTTTGGCAATTTTATTGGGAGTTAAAAAGCCCCCATGCAGGGACTTCCAGGTATAGATTTTCCAATAGGGAGAAACTGTGGTTTTCATGCTGATTTCAAACAAAGGCTTTCATTACTTAATCTAAATTCTTCTTTGTTTATCTTTGTTGAATAGTTCCAGTAAGCGACATTTGGAAAGGTAAAATCTGTTCAGATAGATTTATATATGATGGATATAAATGAAGTACCTTTTAGGGAACCATTAGTAATAATAGAAATTAAGTCTAGAATTTTGAGTATGTTCTTATCAAGTGTTTCTAATGGAGTTATAGTTCTGTGATGAAAGAACTCTTTACAAGTCTGGATATCAATTCAGTTACAATTTTGTGGACTATATCCAGCTATTAAATAATCGGCTATGGTTCAGGTTAAGTCCTTACTTCTGGTACTGTGTTATAAACACACCTAAACTATTGTGTATAAATGTACACATGTATAGTTGTGGGCATTTTTATCATGGCTTAGAAAAAAGCATGATTTTTTTTACAATAAACACTACGGAGCCATCTAATGTCTAAAAAGATAAAATACAAAAGACAGAGTGTTGTAGATGTGCCTTTTTCTTAAATAAGTGATTATTCCCAAAAAGAAAAGTAGCTTTGCTTTTGTTTTAGAATGATCACTTTCTGCACTACTACGTGTCATGGCATAAATAAAAGGTAAGTTTCATTACCGAATATGACATAGTTTGGTTCTCCCTGACACAAGACTTGTTCTTTAATCTAAAAATTCCAATCTCCATTTTGTCTAAAATTCCCGCTGCCAATTTATAAATAAAGGCATTTCTCTGAAACAGTTTATTACCAGCATTTTTGTACAGTACAGGTCAATTGTTCTGCCATTCTTCCAATCTGTTGACTCTTACTGTGAAAGGTATTTCTTGTACTCCTCTTACAAACATTTCTCATGACTCTTATAACGTTTTGGATTTCAGGTCTTGCTTCATTAGACACACACAGAAATGCAGCAGAGAACAAACCAGGTACTAGGCAGATAATCAAGATGTGAAGTGCATCCATTTTTCATATAAAGCATTTAATTCAGGCCTGGGAACCATTTTGTCTGCCAAAATAATTAGGAGTTTTACATATCCTGTCTCTAGGAGGGTTGACTTTTAGGGTCACTAAGAAATGCCCCCTTGAGACGTATCACTGAAACCCACACAGTGGGCTGAAAATTATGTTCATATTTATAGCTCTGCTTTTTCACAGCATTTAGGACATACAGATTTGTAGATTTAATGTGTCTGACATTTATAAAAGGATAAAGCTCTCTCCAACCAAGACTGAACTTGACAGTCATGAGGAGAAGGTAAACATTTGCACCACACCACGCTAATCACATAGTTTCACTAAATCTACACCACCAAAATCCACACATAGTAACACAAAAACATTCACTGAGGCTCTCACTAATAATCTGTCTAAGCAACAGAGACCTCCAAAGCAGAAACGCAAGCAACCTCCATCCCCCAACACAACTCAAATGACACATAGCCCACAGACTCAGTGTGCAACTCAACCACAGCCAATAAGACAAAACAACTTACCCAACACATTAGTCATAGGTGACTCTATAGTCAGGCACACTGATGTCCCACTCACCAGGCTAAACAAGGACAAGGTTACTGTCAGCTGCCTCTCGGGTGCCAGGATCCGTCACATAACCCACGCATTCAGGTCACTCCACAACAAGTACAAATATGACTCTGTCATTGTCCATGTTTGTGTGAATGACCTGAGATGTACCTCCCTGGACTACATGAAAAGAGACATGGAAGAGCTCTTCGATCTTGTAGCCCAGGCAGGTATGACCCTAGCCCTGAGTAGCATTCTGCCATTGCCCTGAATGATACTGCAGTTCAAGGACAAAATGATTGACTTCAACAATTGGCTAAGCTTCTGGTGCCATTCTAAGGGGATCCAGTATCTGTCTGCTTGGGATGACATGGTCGACAGACCACGAAGCTTTGCTACAGATGGTCTGCACCTGTCGCCCCTGGGATTCCAGATACTGGCTAAGGCTCTTGCTGCCCCTATAGTGCCTTTTTTGGCAAGGTTCAAATAACAAATTCACCACCATAACAGGAACAGGCAAGCAAAAACTGAGGGTAATGCTACTCAATGCTAGAAGTCTAAATCTCAAAATGCACTCACTCAAGGCACTCCTTAAAATGGAGAACATCGATATCTGTGCAGTGACTGAGACCTGGTTCAAGGCTCCAGAGAGCACCCCTGCACTACCAGGCTATAACTTATATCACACTTTTTGGCCATGTAACCTGAACCGAAACACCAAAGGCAGAGGTGTGTCCATATTCATTAAGGATATCCACACCTCCAGGCTAGTTGCTCAGCATAATGTAGCTGAGGTTATCCAAGTGCAACTAACACTGGGCAACATTGCAATCCAAATTGTAGCTTGCTACAGATCCCCCACCATGCCCCAGGATTCCGACTCCTCTTTTATTGATGTACTGGAAAATATTAGGGTTCAACCAAACACCCTAATAATGGGTGACTTCAACTACCTCACCAGTAACTGGGAAAACTACTCATGTACCAACTCCTTAGCTCAACGCTTTCTGGAATTCATAAATTCCAATGCCCTGGATCAACTTATCCACACCCCCACCAGGGGCAACAATATCCTAGACCTAGTCGTTACCAACATGAGTGACCGGTGTTCCACACCTGAAGTCAACTCCTCGTTGGTCCGATTCGACCATAAGCTAATCACCCTTGATATCCACATCCCGCCCCCACCCCCCATTAAGGAAACCATGGTAAAAAATTTCTCCAAAGCCAATTTCATGCTTCTTAAGATAGAAGTGGTGAACATGACACCCATGCAAATGGACAATACAGTTACAACTACTGAATCATACACAAATGCACTCTATAAGCACTTACACGAGTGCATGGAATGTGCTATCCCAAACAGAACCAATACGCTATCCTCCAAAAAAAGGAAGCCAGTCTGGTGGTCCCCTGCCATAAACAAACTGTACAACAGAAGGAAGAAACTGTTGCAAAAGAGAGTAAAATCCCATAAGAGGAGGAGTTCCCTGGTCAGCCTCAGTAAGAAGCTGAGATCCCTTATAAGATCCTCCAACGTTAGCTACAAAAACAAAATCACCACTAATTCTAAGGACAACCACAAAGCATTCTATAGCTATGTCAAGAATCTCGATGGCAACACCCAGATCTGCTCTGAGTACAGCACAACGGCACGAAAAGTACACAACCAACTGATATTGCTAACATCCTGGCAGATAGGTTCAGTGCTAACTTTACCCCCCCCTTACCCCCTAAAGGACCCATATCTATACAGGAAGAATGCAGATTACCTATAATCACAACTACGCAGGTAAAAGCTGCACTCTCTAAAGCCAAAAACATAACATCCATGGGACTGGACAACATCCCAGGCTGCGTTTTACATGAACTTCAGAACGAACTGGCTCCCCACTTATGCACCATGTTCAATAATAGCCTTGCATCAGGCTTTGTGCCCACTGAATGGCGCACAGCAACAGTTATCCCACTCCATAAAGGGGAGCCACCACTGATCCCGGGAACTATCGACCTATTAGCCTGATGAGCCTGGTCTGCAAGGCCATGGAACGTATCATCATGGAACTCATAAACAAAGACATTGGTAACCTCCAAACTCTGGATCCCACCCAGTTCGGGTTTGTGAAAGGCAGATCATGCCTCCTGAACCTGACCAACTTCTTTGAGGCAGTCACCAAAGCTGTAGATGAGGGTAAGGTGGTTCACACAGCCTATCCTGACCTTGCCAAGGCTTTTGACACCATCCCCCATTCTGGAATAATAGCTAAACTCACTAAAGTAGGTATAAATCCCTATGTCACAAGATGGGTTGCTAACTGGCTCACTGACAGAACCCACACTGTAAAAGTTGCAGACTCCAAATCTGACCTCAAAGCAGTGACAAGTGGAGTACCACAGGGTTCCGTCCTGGGACTTCTCCTGTTTGGTATCTACTTCTCTGAAGTACAGGCTAACACAGAAGGCCTCTGGCTAATGAAGTTCACAGATGACTGCAAACTAGGAGCCATAGTCAAGTCCCCAAATGATGTGGACATCCTACAGAAGGGCCTCACTCACAGATGCCTGGTGTCAGAGCCATGGCCTCAAGCTCAATGCCAAAAAGTGCAGTGTCATCCCCTTTGGTAAAAACTCTGTACCCATGAACTACTACATGGGCAGCAATCTACTTAACACCGAATGTGTGATAAGAGACCTTGGGATTCAGGTGGACAGTAGTCTCTCCTTTGATAATCACATCACCACAGTAGTCAAGAAATCCTTCTGTGTGGCACACCTCATCACAAAAGGGTTTCATCCAGGAAAAAAGAGGTCATTGTTCCCCTCTACTCGGCACTCATTAGACCCATTATAGAGTACAACGCCCCTTTTGGAATGTACCTCACAAGACATCTACAGCAGCTGGAAAGGCCACAGAAGTACCTCACAAAAAGGATTACTGGCCTCAAACCGATGCCCTACACTGACTGTCTCAAAAAACTCCAGCTTTACTCTGTAGCATATCGCCTACTCTGAGGAGATCTCTGCCTAACATATAAAGCTATGTTAAACCCAGAGCTGTTGGACATGCTACACCTAAAGAAATCCCAATCCCTCTGAGCTATACGCTCTAGGGACCTAAACCATGTCACCACAATAAACAGGACATGCTGGAGGGATAGATTCCTTTCCCAGAGACTTCCTATACTCTAGAACAAGCTACCCATCTATGTCAAGCAAAGTTCCTCATTAGCACTCTTCAAGAAAAATCTTGATAAGTGGGTGGGAAATAGGAAATACACCCCGGGATCACTTCTGTGGCTCTGCTCGACACGGGCACAGGAAATTAACTTTCTTGGGTGGCGTAAGCCAGGGAACCTTGTTGGCTAGGCTTACTTAGGCCCTTGGACCAGTAGCCTAGTACCTACCTATGAACCTATATATATATATATATATATATATGGGTCTACCTGAAAGTATCAAAAGACCAGATGGATGAAGATGACTTCATCGAATCTTGAAAACAGCGAACATATGGACCATCGAACACAAGCTCTGGGAACAGAACCACTCGACCACCATGGTGGGCATTGCCCTTCCCCACTGTAGTGCAATATCGAAGTTGGTATATTTATTTAGGGGGGTGTTGGGGGTACAGCCCCCCACTTTAGAGGGTTTTACATGCTTTGTTATCTGTTTTTATGTCCTGATGGCCAAGTGTTTCTTTTCGCGAGGATGGATTTCTGAGTTCCCTGTGTTCGATGTTTTCAGATTTCGATGTTTTCCTCTCAATGATTCTATCTTCGATGATGTGATGATATGGTATTTTGATTTTCTGAAGTAGACCCATATATATATATATATATATATATATATATATATATATATATATATATATATGTGTGTGTGTGTGTGTGTGTATATGTATATATGGATCTACTTTGTTCGAAAATACGTTACATCAAACAAACAAAGTAGATGCCCACTTCATCGAAAGTGCATTTCAACGAAAGTGCACTTTTGCTGAAGCCTAGTCACCAGATCGGCTGAGTTAAAAAAAACCCACAGAAAACATGTTTTTTAGGGGGGCAAGCCCCCATGCACCATCCACACCTCCCTACTTAAATATACCAACTCCAAGATTGCACTACAACGAGGAAAAGGGAATATTCCCATTCTGCTCTGTATTGTGATCTCTGTATTTCATTTTCAAAGTTTTGGTACTTCGAAAAACTGGTCTCGACCAAGTGGGTTTTGAAGTACTGAAACTTCATACAATTATATATATATATATATATATATATATACGCACACACACACACACGCACACACATATATATTTATAAATATATATATGTATATATATATATATATATATATATATATATATATATATATATATATATATAAATGATCAGCTTTAATAATTGGCTTAATTACTGGTGTCTTTCTAAGGGGATCCAATGTCTGTCTGCCTGGGATGACATGCTTGACAAGCCACGCTGCTTCGCAAGGGACGGCTTGCACCTGTCACCCCTGGGCTTCCGGATATTGGCAAAGGCTCTTGCCACCCCCATAGTGCCTTTTTTAGGCAAGGCTCAAATGATAAACCTAACACCCTAGAAAACAAAAATGGAGAAAAACTAAGGGTAATACTGCTCAATGCCAGAAGTCTAAACCTCAAGATGCACGCCCTCGAAGCCCTCCTCAGTATGGAGAATATCGATGTTTGTGCTGTGACTGAAACCTGGTTCAAGGCTCCTGAGAGCACCCCAGCACTATCAGGTTATACCTCATATCATGCGTTCCGGCCCCAAATCCAGACCGAACTACAAAAGGAGGGAGTATCCATATTCATAAAGGATACCCACACCTCCAGGTTAGTGGCAATGCACGAAGCATCGGAGACCATCCAGGTGCAATTAACCATAGGTAAAACTGCCCTACAGTTTGTAACATGCTACAGACCACCTTCTCAAACTCAGGAAACCCACACAGCCTTCCTGAAGACACTGGAGAGTATAAATGTCTCTCCAAACACCATCATATTGGGTGACTTCAACTACCCAAACATAGACTGGGAACATTACTCAAGCCCCAACACCCTAGCCCAAAGGTTCCTTGAGTTCATAAACTCAAATGCTATGGAACAACTAGTCACCATTCCCACAAGAGGAGAAAATATACTAGACCTGATCATCACAAACATGGGGACAAAATGCTCCACACGGAAGTATATCCCTCATTGGTGAGATCAGACCATAAATTAATCTCACTGGAGATCCACATCCCGCCCCCACCCCCAGCAAAAAAGACCACAGTGAAGAACTTCTCAAAAGCAAACTTCACACTTCTTAAGACTGGAGTGGTATCCTTCAAGGCCCCCGAGCCAGTGGAAACCACAACCCACGCTGCTGAAACCCTTACAAATGCCTTCTACGAGCACCTCCAGGAATGTATGGATCAAGCAATCCCTAATAAAATCAAGACCTTTTCCACCAAAGGCAGGCGCCCGGTCTGGTGGACTCCAGCCATAAACAAACTCTACAACAAGAGGAGAAAGCTACTACATGACAGAGCAAAATCATGGGAAGGCATCTCTGATCAATACTAGAAAAAACTACGATCACTCATAAAATCATCCAAGGCCAACTTTGAGAGAAAAATCGCTAATGACACAAAAGACAATCATAAAGCCTTCTTTAGCTATGTTAGAAACCTGGGTGGAAACTCCCAGATATGCTCAGAATTAGTCCAAAATGATAAAAAATTCACTGAACGCACAGACATTGCCAACATACTGGCAGACAGGTTCAGTGCAAATTTCTCCCAAAAGGAGAAATATCTTTCCCACCAGAGTCTAGCCTCCCAAACATCTCAGATGCCCAGGTGAGAGCTGCTCTCTCTAAAGGAAAAACACAGCATCAATGGGACGGACGGTGTCCCCGGCTGTGTGCTACGAACTCAATGAGGAACTAAACCCACACATGAGGCTGCTGTTTAATCTTAGCCTTACTACAGGATACGCCCAAAGAATGGCGACGGCAACTGTGGTCCCACTCCACAAAGGCGGTGCTTCTACGGACCCTGGAAATTACCGCCCCATAAGCTTGACGAGCCTTGTCTGCAAAGCTATGGAGAGGATCATAATGGAACTCATAAATAAAGACATTGGGGACCTACAGACCCTGGATCCTACCCAATTTGGCTTTGTCAAGGGCAGATCCTGCCTCTTGAACTTGGTCGACTTTTTCGAAACAGTCACTAAGGCCATTGATGAGGGTAAGGCAGCTCACACAGCCTACCTTGACCTAGCAAAAGCATTCGACACAATACCCCACTCGGGCATCATAGAAAAGCTCACCAGCTTAGATGTAAACCCATATGTCACAAGATGGGTTGCAAACTGGCTCAAGGACAGAACACACAGGGTTAGAGTTGCTGGTGCCATGTCAGACTCTAAGCCGGTCACGAGCGGTGTCCCACAGGGCTCAGTCCTGTGCCCCCTCTTGTTCGGCATTTATTTTTCTGAAGTGCAGGCAAACATAGGGGGATTGTGGCTGACAGAATTTGCAGATGACTGCAAGCTGGGCACCATAATTGACACTCCATCAGACACAGACATCCTCCAGAAAGGTCTCATAGAAATGGATAACTGGTGCCAGAGCCATGGCCTTAAGCTAAATGCCAAAAAATGTATAGTCATACCCTTTGGGAAAAACAAGGTAACCCCTAATTACCACATAGGTGGTAATCCATTAAACACGGAAGAAGTTATCAGGGACCTGGGGACCCAAGTTGACAGTAACCTCTCTTTTGACACTCACATTGCCAAAGTGGTTAGGAAGACCTTCTACATTGCCCACCTGATCATGAAGGGATTCACATCCAGATCAGGAGAGGTCATTGTACCCCTGTACTCTTCACTTATCAGACCAATGATTGAGTACAATGCCCCATTCGAATGTACCTTACCCGACACCTGCAGCAGTTGGAAAGACCCCAAAAGTTCCTCACCAAAAGGATAAAGGGGCTCAAACATATGTCATACGATGCCCGACTGAAGAAACTCCAGCTCTATTCAGTCGCATACCGTCTGCTCAGAGGTGATCTGTGCCTGACATACAAGGCCATGTCCAACCCGGAATTAATGGACATGCTCCACCTCAAAAAATCCAAATCCACCAGAGCCACGAAAGCAAGAGACTTAAACCTCAACACGGATATAAATAGGACGTGCTGGAGGGACAGATTCATCACCCAGAGACTGCCTACACTATGGAACAGAATCCCAGTCCATGTGAGGCAGAGCCCCTCACTGACTCTGTTCAAGAGAAATCTTGACGAGTGGATGGGAGATCGTAGGTTTACCCCGGGAATCATCTCTGTATCACTGCTGGACAGAGGCACAGCAAATTAATGGGTATAGTATTCTCATCCTAAGGGGTGGTGAAAGCCACACACACTCTGGCTAGGCTTATAAATGCCCTAGGGCAGATAGCCTAGTATGAACCTATGAACCTATGAACCTATATATATATATATATATATATATATATATATATATATATACAGTTAGCAGGGGTTGTGTGGGGATGCAGTTGGGCTTGCCTCCTTGCAAAACACAAGACTTTTTTTGATAGTTGTGCTTGATCAGTTGTCATTCAATGTAGAAATACCCAAAGCAGACGGTAACTGGAATAAAGATGACAAGTCCACCAACTAGTAAAATCCACAGTTTTAATGAATAAAAGTGAGCGCTTTTGCAGTGCTCAACATTGCTTCATCAGACAAACAACTAACAGCTTCTACTTAAATATACATTGCAAACACAAATCAACCAATCATATGCAAACAATTCAGTATCCTAGATACCATGTAATCAAGCTGACTCATAAGTAACGTTCTACAGTAAACCATGTAGATAAGTGCATGTACAAATACTTAATGCTAAAACCTAAACTATAATCATATACAAGAGCAAGGACTAACTTTTATGCTGGAATTATTTCAGTTTCCTAGGCTTTAGAGCATGTTTTAGGGGGACAGAATCATTTAAACCCAGCCCCTTATGTGCCCCCAGCCTCAAAATCCATTGGAGTTCCATATTTTCTGTTTGATTAACAAGGTCCCCCATCCTGCTATTTATTGCCTGGACATGCTTTGGGTATTTCTTCTACATTGTTATATACCTCGGTTTTGGGTTCGTTTGGATTTGTTTGGGAAGATTCATAATTGTCATTCAATATGTTGAAGCTTCAGTCAGCTGCCATACATTCATAGGTGTGTGTGTGTGTGTGTGTGTGTGTGTGTGTGTGTGTGTGTGTGAGAGTATATATATATATATATATATATATATATATATATATATATATATATATATATATATATATATATATATATATGTTTGATTCTGCATCCCTGAGTAGTTATAGTTAAAAGGAAGGAATCGCTTGCAGTAAACAGAAGCATCATTGCATTTTTAATCTAGCTTGTTTTTACATGCACATGGGATTGAAATGCCATGTGTTGGACTGGAACAGTCTTTGTCAGGCATTTAGTAGAGAGGAGTAAGTCTGTGAGCTATGAATGAGCTGCTTCCTGAGGTGCAGGATTTAATTCCCTCAGCCTCTGTTTGTTTATTGTATGACTCTGACCAAGTCACTTCACCAGAAAGTGCTCCTGGTCTGGCCCTAAAAGGGACACTTGCATCCAGTAGACTGTCCTAGGTTATTAATAACTGTGGTACAAACTGTATTTGAATCCCTACACTCTTCATATAGCCATTAATTAGTGCATCAGTATATGCTGTTTGACTATGAATCCCAGCACGTCTTGTAGTTTAACAATAAATATGAGTTTCAAAGGAAGAGAAGTTTTACTGTTCTTCATGCTTATCTGTCTTCAGTGTGAGATTTTTTTGTTTTCTTTGGCAAATGGCTTTCAGTGTTTTTGCGGTAAAAATCGAAGTAAAAGTTTTAAATTAAACCCACATCTCTGTGATCATTGTAAAAGTAAGGAAGAAAATCATACACCTCCTGACAGGTTTGAACAGGCTTTTATAGTAATTGGGGAGAGACAATCAAGTGAGGAGATATTAGTATCGCTGGGGGGGGGGGGGGTGCGGGAGTCCAGACCATTATCCTGCCCAGGGCCCCATTTAACCATGATTTATCTCTGGGCTTATTTGTGTTAAAATGGAGGTTTTGGACTCATGCTAGATTAACTCTATTTGCCAAATATTCTGACAATTTGAGGTTAGTAAAAAATTCTTGAATATCTGTACCTTCCTCACTTAAAGCTTGTTAGGGCTATTAATACTAATTCTCTTCTGGGCCCTAGTCCTACTTTGATCATCATCTACAATCATATTAATAATTCTAAACTTCATAAAGGTATATAAACTGTGCTAGTATACATTGCTCATCTTAATAATAAATTGTCTCAGTTGGAATCCTAGGCACTGTTTGAAGATCCTGATATATTGGCTATAATGCACCCCTGGCTTAAGGAACAGTCTTATGTTAATAGGATCATATGAGGTTACTAGGATCATATGAGGTTACTAGGCTACTGGCACTGAGGCCCTTATAAGCCTAGCCAAGAGTTTAGCCCATGTTTAGACAAGTCAGCAACCAGTGACCCTGTCCAACAGGGACATCGGTGGAATCCCAAGGGTATATTTTCTGTTTCCCATCCAGTTATCCAGGTTGTGCTTAAAAAGTGTTAAAGAAGTACTCTGCTTGATGTGGAGAGGAAGTCTATTCCACAGATGGGGGAGTCCCTGGACACAAATCTGTCCCGCCAACAAGTCCTGTTGATGTCACAGACCAGGTTGAGGACATGCGTGCAAGTTACTCGAGTGGAGCTTGATTTGCGGATATGCAGCAGTTCCATCAAGTTGAGGTCTGTGATTGCCTTGTATGCCAGACAGAGGTTACCTCTGAGGAGTCTGTATGAAACTTAGTAGAGGGATAGGGCTTTTAACCTATCTGTGTATGGTAGATGTTTGAGACCCTGGATTCTCCTGGCGAGGAACCTCTGTGGTCTCTCCAGCTGCTGCATGTGCTTTGTGAGTTATATGCCGAAAGGGCATTGTACTCAATTATGGGCTTTATAAGGGAAGAATACAGGGGTGTTATGACCTCCTTGTCCCTGGATGAGATACCCTTACTTATGAGGTGGGCCATGTAGAAGGCTTTCCGTACAACAGAAGAAACATGGTGCTCAAATGTCAGGTTGCTATCAACCTGGGTGACCAAATCCCTCACGACTGATTGCGTGCTTAGGATGTTGTTATTAATGTGATAATTTGTGGGGACATCACTGTCCCCAAAGGAGATGATGATGCATTTTTTGGTATTCAGTTTGAGCCCATAATTCTGGCACCAGTCATCTTTCTGAGTGAGACCCTCTGCTTGCAGTCATCTTCAAACTTGTTCAGTCATAGCCCAATAGTTTTGGCCTACACATCAGAAAAGTATATCCCAAATAACAGAGGCCCCAAGACCAAACCCTGGGGTATGCCGCTTGTTACATTTCTACCGCTTGAAGTGGCTTCCCCTATTTTGACTAGGTTGGTTCTATCAGTGAGCCAGTTTGCTACCCATCTGGTAACATATGGATTGATGCCTAGTTGAGAGAGTTTATCTATTAAGCCCGAGTGAGGAATAGTGTCAAAGGCTTTCACCAGGTCATGATAGGTGGTGTGCACCATCTTTCCCTTGTCCATGGCTTTGGTGACTATCTCAAAGAAGTTGACCAAATTTAGCAGACATGACCTCCCCTTGATGAAGCCAAACTGTGTGGGATCAAGTCTTTGGAGGTTGCCAATGTCCTTGTTAATGAGGTCCATGATAATCTGTTCCATGGCCTTGCAAATCAGGCTAGTTAGGCTGATGGGTCTATAATTTCCTGAATAGGTGGACTTTCCACCTTTGTGTTAAGGGATTACAGTGGGATTACACTGTCCTCCACTCAGCTGGGAAGAAACTGGTACTCAGACTTTGGTTGAATAGGAAGCCTAATGGTGCTGCAAGTTCCTGCCTGAGTTCATGTAGGATGCAGCCTGGGATGTTATCAGGTGCCATGGAGGCTGTATTTTTTTGCATTTGAGAGGGCAATGATGACCTTTTCCCTAGATATAAGGGGAAGGGGGCAGGTACTGGGGATGTCCTGATTTACTGATGGGGGGGAAGAAGGGTGAAGTTTTCACTGAATCTATCAGCCAGTAAGTTTGCTATATCTACGGCATTTGTATACATGGTGTTCTTGACAGATCTGGGTGCTTCCTTTGAGGTTGCGACATATGTGAAGAAAGCCTTTTGATTGTCTTTAGTAGATGTGGCCAATTTGGACTCGAGTTTGCTTTAGAAGAATTCACTAGTGCTCTTATTTGCTTGTTCAGGCTAAGGAGACATTGCTTCCAGTTGGGCATCTGCTCCTTCTTGGTCTTGGACAGCAATTTTTTCCTTTTGTTATAGAGTTTATTTGTTGCAGATGCCCACCAGACAGATTTACTCTTCCTTGCGGAGGATGATTTAGTCCTGTCGGGTATTCCTGATTCCATGCATCTATATAAATGCTTGTATAGTGCTTTGGTGTAGTTTTGGATATTGGTGCCAGTTCCAACAGAGGAGGAGGAGGCTGTGAAGCTGTTTATGCCATCCCTCAGGAGGCTGTAATCAGCTTTGTAGAAGTTTTTGTGTCTGATCCGAGCTAGAGGGGGACTGGGGGAGATGGTGACTTCGAAAGTGATCACTTTATGGTCGGATCTTACCAGGGAGGATGACACTGTAGGGCTGCTGCAGTGGTTACTCATGTTGGTTAATACCAAGTCCAAGATATTATCACCTCTTGTGGGGGTATTGACTAGCTGTTCCAAGGCAAAAATCAAAGAATCTCTGGGTATTTGTGTTCTGGCATGAGTAGTTCTTCCAATCTAATTTTGGGAAGTTAAAGTCACCCAGGATCAGGGTACAGGGTTGAATCTTGATAGATTTGAACAGGTCCAAATAGGCAGATTGGGCATCTTGAGTCAGATTTGGGGGCCGGTAGCTAGCTACGATTTGAATAGGGGTCCTGTCAATGGTTAATTGCAACTGGAGTGTCTCCTGTGCATCATACTGTTTGAACAACCTGGAGGTGTGTGTGTCTTTAATGTATATTGAAATTCCACCTCCTTTGTCTTTACTGCCCACAGTTTGGGGACTGAATATATGATAGGATGAGTAAACAGGTAAGGCTGGGGTGCTCCCTGCAGCTCTGAACCAGGTTTCTGTGATTGTACAGATGTCAGCACTTTCCAGGGTTAAGAATCAAAAGTATTATTTTTGTTAACAATGAGCTAAGATTAGGAGAGTCCCAGAGGCATGGTGTTTATGCTACTAAAACAAAGGCAACATTCATGCTAACTTAATAAAAATGAGTAAATGAATGATGATACACCTAAGTGGATGCTTATCCATCTCACCCTAGGTGGTTACATAGAATTAATTTTGTGGGTCTATCCACTGTTAAATTTTTTGATGATCTCCTATTTAGATGTAAAGCTACACTTCTTCAGGAATTAATTCATTCTTCTTGGAGGTTTCAATCTAAACTGAAATGGTTCAATAAGAATTAGACAAACTGCTTCCAACAAATATACACAAACAGTTTCTGAGTCCTTCAGACTTAACCTAAGATAAAGCTCCTGTTTCCTTCTAGATGCTGTTTTCCGTAACATAGCTCACATGTGTTGCAGGTTAGTTAATATACTAAATTCTCACAAAGGATACTTACCACTGGCTTCTTTGTGATCATTGAAAAGACAAGGTCAAGCCCTAGCTTTGCTCAAGGTCGATCTTTCCTTAATGCTTATTGACTAATATTGGTTGGAGCACTGTTTACAAAAAAGCAACCTGGTCACTGAGTTTAATTTCTTTCTTATCCTTTTTTTTTCTAAGTTCAAGTAAGGCTATTTCTAATCAAGAAAAAAAAGTCTGACTTGTTCCCTTAAAAGTCAAATAAGGGAAAGAATCTACGTTGGCATTATTAAAAAAATCTTCTGGGACCACAATGGTTATTAGGCTATTTTTCAGAGGCAGGACATCAGTGTAACAGAAAATCATATTTTGGACATCCGCCTTACATATATCTTCATCTGGGTCAGACTTTTATCATCATCATCATCAACCCCTTATCCCATTTTGTACTTGAGGTCAGGGTGCCATACTAATGGTTGCCACCTTTCTTGACTCAATAGCACTTTCCCACCTTCTTTGGCAGTAATGCCAGGCTGTCACAGATCTTCTCTGATACAATCCATCCATCTCTTTGCAGAATGCCCTTGGTTGCTGTTGTCTTCTTCCTGTCTGTTCTAAATGCTTTTCAGCAGATTGTCTTTTCGTTGACCTTCTCTGCCGTTGGTGCTACTTGGGCTTCTGCTCTGATGTCCTCATTTCCTTCTCTGTTCCAGAGTGTGCATTTCACCACCCATCTAAGGGCACTTCATCTCTCTCACCTCTAGCTTCCTCAACTACTTTGCCTTCACTGCCCAGGTTTCTTTATAGTAGTATGGGTCTCTCCTCTGTTTTCTACACTTTACTTTTCAGCTTCTTCTTTAGTGTTCTTTTATGACTATTTACCCCAACAATCTGTGCCAGTTGGCTGTAGCCCCTCTGATTCTAGCTTCGACCTCCTCATTCATACTTCCCTTCACCTCAACCACTCCTCTCAAATGCTTGAATCTGCTAATCTGCTTCATTGTTTTCCCTTCTATCTCAGTTCTCAGTTTCTTTTAGTTTCCTCAATTTGCTGCTATTACATTTGTCTTTTCTGTACTCAGTTTCATCCTGTTTGCCTTCAGTTTTACTTTCTATTTCCCTATTTTCTGCTGAAGTTCTTCTTCATACCATTATAATGTCACATAGTCTGCATACAGCAGATTTATTGATCTGTCCCATCTGATCTATTTGCTAATCTAATTCATCACCAGTATGAACAGCTATGGATTCAGATCTGAACCCTAGTGCGCACCCACCCCCAGCTGAAACCCTTCTTTGAGTCTGAACACTGTTTGCACTTGTGTTATTTCATCCTTGTACATAACCTACACTAACTCTACCAGTGTTTCTGAGACTTCAAACCATTGCAGAACTGCCCAGATCAGCTTTTGAAGAACCTAGTCATACACATTCTCCAAGTCTAGGAATGCTTAGTTGAACTCTTTCCTTATCTCTAGCGTCTTCTCAACTATCTGTCTCACTGCAAACACTGGGTCAGTTCTGCTGCATCCTGATCTAAATCTGAACGGCTCATCTTTCTTTCTTCTGCTCTGCATATTCTTTTACTAGTCACCTTCTCCAGAACCTTCATGCAGGGTCACAGGAGTTTGATACTTCTAATACTGTCCACAGTTGTGAATGCCCCCTTTATTCTTTTACAGTGGCACTAATATGCTTGTTCTCCAGTCATTTGTCACGTGCCTCTCTCTCTCTCTCTCTCTCTCTCTCTCCATACTGCTATGAATACCCTCTGGGGCCATTTCCCTCCTAACTCACCCAACATCTTGATCATATCTGCTCTGACCTCTTCTTCCCCTAACTTCATTTTCTAAGGGTGGGCTCTTCTTCTTTCATCATATGCTGTGTCTAGAGCAGTACACCTCCTGTGGGATTTTCTTCATTCAGAAGCTGCTGTAAATACTTCTATCTACCTCTGATGTCCTGTGGACTAGTGAGCAGGTCTATGCTGGCATCACTTATGAAGGGTGTCTGATGACTGTTTTCTTTATCTTTCTGTCTTTGCCTTGCAATATTAAAGTATTTCTTTGTACTATCTGCTGAGTCATGTTCCAGAAGATGCCAAGGTTCCCTTGTTTCCTTGTTCTTTGCTTTTGCAACTGCTGTCTTAACCTCTTTGTTAGCCAACCAGTATTTCTTATTTGCCTGGTCTGTTTTTTTCTATCTTCTACTATTTCCTGCACTCCTTTTTATTTTGATGACTTCCTGGACTTTTGCTTTCCACCACCTTTCCTTATGTTCCTTATTTCCAGTCCAGTGCTTCACCAAATTTTCTTCAGCCCTGACCTTCCAAATCTTCACCTAACTCAGCCTCTCCATTGGTATGGAGTTCCTTGGCCTAAAGAATCTTTGCCTCCAGAATATTTTAATTTTGTATAAGAAACTGCATTAAAACTGCAGGTAGCTATTGGTGGAGCACTGTCAGTCCATGGACAGAAAAAATTGTAAAGCTTTGCAGAAAACTGTGAGGATTCAGGATGGTAACGTTATTAAAAAGAGCGCATTCTTTTGACACAGCTAGTGATGGTTAAGATTTCTATATCTGTTTCCTCTCAAGATTCTGATAGTAAGAAAATACAGTTGTGTTAGTAAACTTACCACTAGCAGATGTTTGACAAATCAATACTGCAGTAGCCTTAGCTATATGGGTTATATTCTGCCAAGGATATAACAGCCAGCCAGCTTCCAAAGCTTCAGGTGCCTTCCACATGCCCAAACTGACAGGCATCTGGAGCTTTTCTTACTAAAAGACAAGTTTGGGCATAAAATCCTTCAGAGATTTCCAGCCAACAGAGAGAGGGAGACTGAGCCCTGAAAGGGCAATGCTAGGAACAAAAAATAAATGTCTACTCCCTGGGAAAAAAAGCACATCAATAAAAGTGGGGGTGGGGTGGAGGGGAAGGAGCGACTATGGCAGCAGTATCATTCAAACATCTACAGTTGTGTAAGTTGACATGCACAAATGTTCTGTGTTCATCAGATTGAACACTGCTGCAATTCCCTTAGCTATATGGGTAGATTACCTTAGCTTACTACATTTGAGAGGTAGAAGGACAAGAATCCAGGATCTCCTGGAGAATTGTCCTAGCAAAACCTGACCTGGAGAAGGAATCAAGTTATAGTGCTTTGTAAAAGTATGTATACATGCCCAAGTAGAAGCTAAGAATTTAACCCTTTCCAGAAAGCTGTAAATGAAGCCAAGGCCCTGGTAGATTGGGCCTTGATCCTGCCTGGAATAGTTTTGTTATGTTGGCTATAAAAAAGGTAATAGCCTTAGACAACCATTTGGAAATAGTCTGTTTTGACACTGGTTGTCCCTTCTTCTTATCTTCACAAGAAATGAACAACTGACCCAAAGATCTGAGAGATTTCATTCCGCCAAGATAATAGTTGAGTTGTCTGTGGACATCCAAGGTATGGAGTATCCTGTCTTCCTAATTTTTAGGTTCAGGAAAGAAAACTGGGAGTTTGGCTTAAAGTAAACTGATATACTATTTTAAGCATAAAAGAAGGGTTAGTTCTCAAAGAAACCCTATCCCTGTGTAAAATTAGATAAAGTTGTCTCACCATAAGAGCTTGAAACTCAGATACTCTTCTTGCAGAGGTCAGATCAATCAGTAAAACTGTTTTTCATGTTAAGACTCTCATGTTAGCCAGGCTAGGTGTTTCAAAAGGAGCAAGTGTTAGCTTCTGTAATACAAATTTAAAATCCCAAGGAGTGGCCACCAATTTACTTGGAGGCCTTTGTGCAAAACCCCTTTCAAAAACAGTTTGACATGCATTAAAAGAGGGTAACCATGGGTAGCCATGCTGAAATGGATGATGAATCAGCCTTGATAGAGGGATAAGAAAGGCCATGGGATAGTAAATCACACAAATATTGTAAAACCAGAGAACAACTATCTCTGAATGTTTTTTTTTCCATTTGCTTATACATGAGGGGATTCCACCTGTGTCCTTAGTGGACAGGGGCATCGGGTGCTGACTTGTCAGAACATGGGCTAAATTCTTGGCTAGGCTTATAAGGGCCTCAGGGCCAATAGCCTAGCCACTTTCTATGATTCTGTGATTTTGTAGTAGCTTCTGTTAGTACTTGCTACATGTCCTCAGTAAACAGGTGCTTAAAAGGAATTAAGACCCTATCATCCAGGCAGTCAATTGAAGTTGATTGATGTCAGGATGTATTAAACACCCCGGTTCTCATGTGAAGAATCCTGTGGTAATTGTCCCTGGCCTAGAAGTGAGAGCCACAGTTGCCTAGGCCAGGAGGGACTCACCACAATGACCTTAGGGTATTCAGAATACATTAACATTCCTGCCCAAAGTAAAGAAAAGACATCTGTCTTCCAGGTCTTCTTGTATGGAGTCCTGGAACAGAATTTTGACAGTTGATTGTTCAGAGAGGAGACAAAGTGGTCTACCTGAGGATGTCCCCACAGCTGGATCAAATCTTGGGAGACCCCCTGATCTAGTTTCCATTTGTGTGGGTCCTACTCAACTTGTCTGCCACACAGTTTTACTATAATGGAATGTAGGATGCCTGTAAAGTTAGACTGTTTTGAGAAGCTATATCTTAAGCTAACATGGGTAGTTTTCAAAGGGGGGGGTACGACTGGTTCCCCATTCTTGTTTATGTACCACATGACTGTGTTAGTATCTGTAACAACTTGAAGAGGTCCATGGGAACAAAGATGATTCAGAGAGTTTAGTGCCTTGATCATGGCAAGCATCTCATTTATATTCATGTGATTGAATCTGTACTTGATGTTCCACACACCCTGCACTTTTATCCCTCCTGAAACTGCTCCCCAAGCAAAGTCTGAGGCATTTGTGGTGGCTGACAGCTTTGGAACAGGGTGCAAGAAGGGGAGATCTGGATTTAAGGATATTTGTTTTCTCCATCAAACAATTTCTCTTCTGACAAACCCCTGCCCTAGTTTGTAAAAAGACAAAGGGTATTGGTGCTGGGACCAAAGAAACTTCAGATATCACTGTATCTTTCTCAAGTACAGGAGTATCATGAGAATCATAGAAGCTATGAGACACAAAATCCTGAGTTATTACCTTACAGTAACTGAAGTTTGAGTTAAATCTGAGAAATAGGTCTAGATTTAGATCTATTTTTTCCTGTGGAAAAAAAGTTCTTTTAACTGAGGTGTCTGTTTGATATCCCAGGAATACAATCCTGTGTGATGGAGTCAAGAAAGACTTTTGAATGTTCTCTCAGAATCCCAGCTTGTGTAAGCGATCTCTCATGAGAGAGAGAGAGAGAGAGAGAGAGATTTATGACACTTTTAAAAAGACTCTGCAAAGATAAGCAAGTCATTTAAATATAGAAAATGTGGATACCCTGTAGCCTGCAATGAGCTATAACTGGAGATAGGCATGGTGAACACTCTTGGTGCAGTAGATAGCCCAAAGGTTAAGGAGTCCGACTGGAGACATGATTGGGGTCCGAATGAAGAGATAATAAATCAGCAAGCAAAGCAGAGTAGTGTTTCTTGAACTAAAATCATCCTGAAGTCTTGGTGAGTACCTTCATGAGGTTTGCCCTGTTTTTCACAAAATCTCACCAAGACAACACTGATATATAGACTGTATTTTATATAACATATATCATGGACAAAAGTAGGTTGAAAAATAAAAAAAGACAGCTTGATACACAAGACCCAGGATACAAAAAGTGCCCAATCCTAGTAGGTGCACTGATGCCAGGACAGGAAAAAATGACAGTGTAGAATCCTCAAGATATTGAAACATTCCTACAATGGGGCCAGGCCAGGCCCAGGGGGAGGATTGGCACGCTGTTGCAGAAGGAAGTAGCAGTCCAGAACACAGCCATACAGATAATAGAGTGGACTACTGAGGATAAGAAAGAAATTATATATTGTTACTACTATTATGCAAGAAGCATAATATCTTATTATCTTATTATTATCATTATTCTCTCTTATTCAGCATATTTGTTAATAACTTTCATACCACTCTTACCCATAGTACTGTTATCCAATATGCTGATGACTCCACTATCATCTGCTCTTCTAAATCTGCCACTGCACTATAGCATCTCTCCCAAGAAGTGTTTTCTTGCACCAAAACCTGGATGTCCCAGTACCATCTCATCCTCAATGCCAATAAAAAAACCTTTTAATATTTACCCCCACTAAATCCAACCCTGTTGACAAGTCTCTGCTCCCCATTCACTTCCAAACTAACACTATCATTGAAGTTGCTAGGTGTCATCATTGATGACAATTTAACTTTCGACCTTCACATCTACAGCAACATAAAAAAAAAACTACCAAAAACTGGGTGCCCTATATAGACACAACTATTTTCTTAGCCTGTCTGCTAAAAAAGCCCTGGCCTCTTCCTACTTTGCTATACGGTGCTCCCATCTTGACCAATCTTCAATCCTCTTTGAGAACAAAACTTGAATCTTGCAACAACAAATTCGCCAAATTTGCACCTAATACAAAATTTTCTACCCATCATTGTTCCTCTCTGAATTGGCTAGAACTCCCACATTATCTCTCTTTTCTACAATTAACTACAGGTCACAAGCTCATCTATCACCCAGAAACCTGTTATTCCCTTTCCTTCATACTGACTATGTAGCATCCTAACCGACACCTCAGGTCAGAAAACAAAATGTTACTGTCTGTCGAGAAACCCAAGTTATCAGCCAGCCAAATGTATTCCTATACTGTCTCCAAGGCATGCAACAATCCCCCTCTGCACTCAGGACTATCTATAATCCTGCCCTCTTTAAAAAATCCATCAAACTACATCTATCCTCTCATTGGTTATACTCCTATGACCAAATAAACAACCCCAACACCTGACTTATCTTTCCTGTGCTTCACCTTTAATTTTTCTGTTACTATCATTTCCTTTCTCTTCTCTCTGCCTGCCTACTACTTGCTGGCTTATTAGCTTTATTTCTTTCCTTCCTTAGCCCTCTATTCTTACACTGAACTTAACTTCCCCCTGCTATGATCCTTGCTGCCTTGCAGATATATTTTACATTAATGTGTGTTAGTATGTATGCCTGTTATTAAGTCTATTTACCATTACTGTAATTCTACTGCCTGTTATTCTTATGTGTATTAATATTTTATGTGTATTAATTGTATGTAATTATTGTGGAGCTTTTCTCACTGGGCCTCCACTGAAAATGGGTTCATTCTAGGACCACTGGACTTTCCCAGTTAACAAATGCAATAAATAAATAAATAAAATAAGAAGCCCAGAATTTCCAGACAGATGTATGAAAAGACTAAAAGAGAAACTGGAGGAAAGAAAAATACTTCCACAAGAAAAATTGTCAGAAGCTGCAAATAAAAATTTGTGTTCATTAATACAATAGATTTATGAAAAACATTGCATAGACCACAAAACCTTGGGCTGTTTGGAAAAGGAAGCAACCAAGGAAGTGAGAAAATATAAAGAACAAAATCTAGTTACTTTTGAAATGTATAAAAATGAAATATGGACATCGGAAAGAGTGATCTGATATGGTGCAATATTTATGCAAAGGAGAAAGCTAAATTAATTAACACAAAAAAGGCAGTCCCAAAGATATTCAAAGAGAAATAAAAGCAAAGGCATCCAGATTTGGAAAAATTCACAATAAAAAATTATTTCACAAAGTGGGAATGAAAAACAGAAGATTATTAAAGGTGAAGTTAAAAAATAAAAGCTGAAGTTATGGAATATTTGCAAAGTGAAGGATTTAGTGCAGAAAGTCTAACACATGTTACATCATAGTAAGGACAAACAGGAGGAACAGGAGACAGTTGAAGAAGAAATATGGACATGGGAAAGAAAAAGAGATTTAATATGGTGCAATATTTATGCAAAGGAGAAAGCAAAACTAATCAATAAAAAAGACCAGCATCAAAGATATTTGGAGAGAAATATGGGCAAAGGCATCTGGTTACGGAAAAATCTTACAATACAAAAAATAAAAAACAAAGAGTTAAAGTAGAAAAGAGGATTAGCAATGGAGAAGTTAAGGAAATAGAAACTGAGGTTATGGATTAACTGTGAAGTGAAAGATTTAGTGTAGAAAATTTAACTCAGATAACAGCACAACAGGATAGAGCATTGGACACACAAATAAAGGAAGAAACTAGTGGAGTGGGAGGCATATGATCAGTTGCCATATGAAGATACTTTGGAGAATTTCATAGAAAACCAGTACAAACTGTGACGCCCATGCCCCAGTCCAGCAATCAAGAGAGGGTGTCTCATATATGAGGAAAGGATAGCAAATACACACAGTAAAGTGCAATTTCCCTTAAGAGCACACAGAGATCACAGTCAGCCCGGAGCTGGTCACCCCCTTGCTCTCCAGGTTTCCAATAAGACTCTGCACTGGCAGTCTGTCACAGCTTTAGGGCCCAAATCTCAGCCTAGTGGGCAAGCTAAAACCTCTAGCACCCTCTCTGTCCAACCAGTGCTTTGTCTCCCTGCCCAAGTAGCTCACACACACACACACACACACACACACACGCACACACACACACACACACACACACATACACACACACGCACGCACATGCACACACACACACACACACACACACACACACACACACACACACACACACACACACACACACACACACACACACACACACACACACATACACACACATGCACGTTGAGAAGAGTTTATACAACCACACAGATACTCCTGGGGAAGGCTGGCACAGTTTCTCCAGCTCTGCCCTTTTCTTCCAAACTATATGGTAGTTCCACTTGCTGCCACCCACTAATACTTATTAGCTCCTCAAAGGCCCTTAAAAGGGTGTCCAATTATTACTGTGCAATATTATTATTCAATTGGTAGTATGACTAACAGTCAAGGCTTATTAGAGTGACTTGGTACAGGATCCTTATATACATGCAATGTACTCTTAGAGCTTAACTTATCTTTACACAAAACAGTCACAGTTGAAAGGTTTTAAAATATTTAATAATAAATAATTAAAACCACAAGACAATACTTTCTACTACACAGTGCTAGTCAAGAGTTCAGAGATCACACAGAAATACTTAAAATAATTCTGTAGTACCGTTCTGACATCACAGAAAAACACTTAGTCTAGTCTTTCTAGTTCCTAGCTATTTCTAAAAGAAAACACAAGTCTAAGATAACTTACATAAGACAACAGTCAGTGCTGTGAGTTGGATAGTCAAGACAAAAATGCTTAATGCCTTCTGATTCTCTCTGTTTAAATTGCTATTTCAGTCCTGATTCCCATAACATCATTTTTTAGAGGTTCCTGGTGTTCCCTGGCTGACAGAAACTGCATTTACATTCTTTTACACTTAGGCAGAAACCAGAGCAATAAAGGACATTCCACATGTAAATTCTGGCCATTAACTTTAGCCTTAAAACAAAAGGCTGGAAGCCTTCATCTAGCCTGGCCAGAGCTGAATTGTAAACATCGAAGACAGTCATGAAATTATTTCAATTTCAAAGGACAGACAAGAAATGCTTGACTTAGCTTTCTTTACAGCAGAGGGCAATGTTGCTACATTGTTTTGAGTTCAACATTTCATAGCATATTCTTTCATCTAAGAAAACAAGTCTGTAATTCAACATTCATATTTACAAATGACAGAATTATGTATTAAATTCTATCTGGCTAGGTTGGCAGCCTTCACACAAACATTCAGTTGGAGTTGCACAGCAAGAGAAGGAACAGGAAAATGTGATAACTTTGATGCAGTCAGTGCTGTGGAGTGACAGGCCAGTGAGCTAACATATGAAAGAGCAACAGATGACACAGGATGAAACTGAAGAGAATGTGGCACAGGAAGATACTCTGGAACTTTCTGTAGAATGCCTGCGTGAAATGGAGAACAAAGAATGTGTTCTCAGTTTAGAAGAAAATGATCTAAGAGAAGAGTTATTTGATTTACTAGAGATGGACAGACATATTAAGATCAATGAAAAAATAGACTACAGAAAGTTAGAAGTTTGATAAAACAAATGAACACAATAATTAGGACTGTCCATAGAGATTCATGTGATATACCAAAAGTAAATAGGATATATTACTGTGCAGCTAAATTAATAACAGATAAAGTCTAACCACAAGAATACAGGGTAGTAAGGGAAAGGAGGGGGAGAAACTGAATGCAATCATGGAAGTATCGAACAGAAAAAAAACTATAAAGCAATTAAGAGAAGAAATGTCACTATGAGAAGAGATACATGTGATAAAATCAATGCAAATATCCGAACAGATCAGGATCTATTGTTCACTATCACAAATAATAAACTAAAAATATCAGCACAGGCAGAAAAACGTAGAAGATATGTAGATAAATATAAAGGAAAAGTACAAAATAGGCAATTTGTAGGTGACCCAAAAAGGTTTACAGTGAGAATTGGGAAATAAGGCAAAAGGAATTGAAACACCACTGAAAAAAAGAAGTAGTAGATACATTTTGGAGAAATATCTATGAAGATCCTGTGGAACATAACAAAGACGCTAAATGGATAGAAGAAGTAAAAGAAAGAATAAGAAGTTCAAATGTATAGGATATGAAATGGGATGAAGTAACAGCCAGAGAGATTGAAACAAAGTTAAGAAAAGCTCTTATTTGGAAAACCCCAGGCCTAAATGCAGTATCTAACTTCAGGCCAAAAGTATTAACACCTTTGCATGAAGATTTAGCCATGAGTAAGAACTACTTATATAAACATTCCCTATGGGGAATTTTTAAGAATTAAGAGGTTGTGTAGTAAGAAGCATGAGAGTGATAGGGAAATAAATAAAGCAGCTAAAATGTTTGTGGATAGGGGTTATGATGTAAAGCTAGTGGAAGAAAGTAAAGAAAAAATAATTAAGGGCAAAAGGGTTCTGAAGAATTCAGGTAGATTCGTAAAAAATTTTGAAAGGCAAAAGTTAATCTTTGTAACAAAATATACTGTCTTTTCAGAAAAACTTATCCAATAGTGAAATATCATTGGAATATCTTGGAAAAAAGTAAATATCTTAATATAAAAGATAATGGATTCCCTATGTTTTCATATACCAAAGGGAGGAGTATAAAAGACTTTATAATCCATGGCAGATTTCAGTTCCCCACAATGAACATAGTTCTAGAGGCATCTATGCAGGGTATCTTCCCTTGTGGAAGGGGCTGCTGCTGTAAGTATATTGCACAAAGTTTTGATAAGATCAACGGAAAAAAAATATTATTAAGGGTGTATATTCCTGTGAGAGCTAGGAATAGTGTATGGACTTAGATGCCTGTGTGGTAAAGTATATATAGGGGAAAGTAAAAGAACCTTTAAGGACAGACTGAAAGAACATTTAAGAGATATTAGAAAAAATAGGGAGGAAAGCCCAGGGGATTTACATTTTAAGGAAGTGCATAATGGTGAGATAAAAGGTTTGGAAGCAACAATTTTAGGACAATAATATCAGTCCAGGGTTTAGATATAAAGGGTGAATTATGGAGAATAGAGTCAGCTATGATTTTAATGTTTAATACCCTAGCACCAATAGGGTTAAATGGGGAATGCCATTGGAAATGCTTTCTTTAATTAAAAATAGGGTTAATTAGATTCAATTATATTTAATTGAATTCTTGTTTGTTAAATACAATATATAAGGTGAAGAATGATGAACGGACGTATACTCTGTAAAGGCTGTTAAGATGAGGTACTAGAGAAGATTACTGATTGTGTGCTGCTGTTAGGTGCATGTTTCATTTTGAGTGTGATTTCACATCAAGGCAGAGAAGTTTGGTGAATTTTTATCCATTGGAGTTTTTATTGTGTCTTTTTGGATGTGTTTTTTTATTAAAAATGCTAAAGGTAAATACTGGCTTTTCCTTTTTTGGACTGTGGTTCTATACTTATATGAGCACCCTGTACAGATACCAGCCTGGGTAACAACAGGAAAAACAATACTCCTACTTAAGAGTGAACCTGCAAGCTATCCTAACAATCATAGACCAATAACTTGCTTTCTGACGACATATAAACTATATACTGGAATGGATGCCTACAGAGTTTAGTCATTTAGAATAAAACTCAATCCTGGGATAGAACAAAAGTGTAATAAAAGAAAGTCATAGGGAAAAAAGGATCATTTGCTGTTAATGAAAGTCATAATGGAGAAGTATAAAAACAGGAAGAATCTAAGTATGGCATGGATAGACTACAAAAAGCATTTGACAGTATCCCACATTCATGGATAAAAGAGTGTTTAAAAATGTATAATATATACCCTACCTGATTGAATACATTACAACGACCATGAAACAGTGACAGGCCACTTTGCAGTTAAGCCATGATAAAGGACAAATTATTATTCCAGAGATAAAAGTTCAAAGGGGGATATTCCAGGGTGACTCTGTCACCACTGCTCTTTTTTTCTTGCCTTTAACCCATTAAGCTGTCTAATTAACAGATTAAGTCATGGCTACAATTTGTCTCCCAGAAAACAGCAACGTGTAAAGACTAATCTTCTTTTCATAGATGATTTGAAACTGTATAGTTCATTAGATAAGGAACTGAAAGCACAACTGCAAATGGTCAAAACTTTTTCAGATGATATAAGAATGTCATTTGGTCTTGATAAATGTGCAAAAGCAACATTTAAAGCAGGAAAACTGCAGCATCGAGAAAACATCAGTTTGGGACAGGAATGTGATATAAAAGGACTTGAGCAAGAGGGAGTGTATAAATATTTGGGAACTGATGTAGGATCAACAATAAAATATGAACAAGTGTGAATTGAATTCTTGTTTGTTAAATACAATATAGTACAAGATAGTGTTAACATCTAGAAACAATGTCCAGACTATAAACCACCTTGCCCTTCCCATCTTAACTTACAGTTTTGGATTGACTGGCCCAAAAGGTGTTGGATAAGTTGGACAGGAAAACAAGAAGGATCCTTCATGCTCAACAAATGATTTATAAAAATCACTGCACAACAAGATAATATATTCACCAGTCTGAAGGAGGTGTGGGCCTCCTTGAAAATGATTACATGTATAAATCTGCAATCTCTGGACTGCGTACACATCTGCTGATCTTGCAGGACCCTGAAAGTTTTGAAACATGAGGAGAATAAGTCTAGGATGACTTCTCTGCTTAATCTAGCAGAAGCATATCGACATCAAGAGGGAATGGAAACCAAACCAGAATTAGATAAAAATCAGGCAGCAACTGAATGTGCCAAAAAGCAAAAGAAAGAATATAAGGTGAAGGACCAGATGAGAAGGCAAGAAATGTGGAAAATGTATAAATATAGTTGCAAGTATAGAAAACCCTTGGAACAATTTCATGTTGATCAGGATCGAATACAGGAATGGTTAAGGAGAGGTGAATTTAAATCAAAAGATGAAAGGTTAGTATTGGCAGCCCTAGATAGTGGACTGCATAAACGTTGGTTTACAAAGTCCATTAAACATGTGGTAAAACAGACAAATGCAGGTTTTGTAAAACAGAACTGGAAACAGTCACACATCTTATTACTGGTTGTAATACACTAATGTCAGAATGACTGCATACTGAAAGGCATAATAATGTGGCAAGATTGCTGCATTAGGGATTGTGTAAACTTAATATTGAAGTATATCAAAAACACTGGAAACATGATCCACAAAGCATCATAGAAAATTATGATGTTTATATCACATGGGATCATCCATTACCAACAGTTCAAAAAATAGATGCAAGAAAACCAGATATAGTAGTCCATGAGATGAAGACAAATGTAACATTGATCACTGAAATTGCTACACCCATTGACTACAGTGTCTTACTTACAGAGAATAAAGTCCAAAAAAACGAACCAGCACGTAAGGATTGCTTTGGCAAAAATATATTTAGTTAAAAAACATCCTCAATATAATGGCAATACACCATTATATAAACAAACCGGTTTCGGCTCTGACCAAGCCTTTATCAATGCACAAAATTGAAACATTTGAAAAATCTCACCACCATTTTGGTGCTACATTTATAGTCCCCATTTTAAAGAGACATGCACCATAACTGACAAAACATAACATCCTTCCATATAAAATTTATGAAAAGAAAGGGAACAACCATTGAAAAAATAAATATATCATAATATATATGACAATTAATATATATATATGACATTATAAGGGAAATATGAACATTTTTTAAAAAATATATAATGACAAAATGCCCATTCTTATGTTAATTAAATATTTCCCTAAATAAATGTTATTCAATGTGTCCCAAATTCAAAAATCTATTTGAAAAAATTCTTATGGTACATGTTGATTGTGTCCACCAAAATGTATCGTGTCTATGTGTCCATCAAACCTGTATATGACTGAATCGTCATATCCTAACTATTCTGATATGTTTAATCCGGGTCTAAATAGACCCCCCAATTTTATAATCCACATATTTTCCATTTTAATGAGTATCCTGTGCCATCCAGCTTTAAAGCTTCTATGTGATACTATCCTGTCTATAACTACAAATTTGAAAACAGCAGATGGGTGTTCAGTAGTATGTTTAAACAATGCATTGGCAATACGTTTGTTTCTAATGGCACTCATATGTTCTGCTATTCTAAATTTCACTGGCCTAGATGTCTGTCTGATGTAGAAGGCAGAACACGTGCAAGTTGCCAAATAAACAACCCAATCCGAACTGCAATTAGCAAAAATCCTGATCTCAAAAATTTTTGGAGTATTTTTGCTTGTGAATTCTTTTGTTTTTGTTAAATGTTGACAGGCATTGCAATGGCCACAAGGAAAACAACCTGTTAATATATCCCCAAATAGAGTCGTTTGTTGTGGAAAGCTAGAAATATACCTTTTATAATGGGTGAAATATGAATTCATATTCCGTCCTCTTCGATAAGAAAACAAACAATGATCAGACAACGTACTACTAAGAATGTCATGTGATAAAAGAATCCCCCAATGTTGGTTAATAATATCCCTGAAACGGTCAGTGTTGGTACCAAAGGTAGTAACTAATTGTAAAGGTTGATTAGTTTCCTGCCTCAAAGAATCACTATCCTCTGATTTGTAATGTAACAATTCCTTGCGTGTTAGCCTATTGGTTTGTTCCAAAACATTTGATAGATGGTCAGGGTTATAGCCACGTTTAAAAAACCTATTGGACAAGTCAAGGCTAGATTTTAAATATTCCTGTTCAGAAGAGCAGATCCGTCTGATTCTCATGAATTGAGATTTTGGGATGTTGCGGATGATGTGGCGTGGATGGGAACTATGGGCATGTAATAACGTGTTGTATTCCGGAAATTTGTGATAAACGGAAGCAGCCAAAATGTTATCCGGAAGTCTGGTAACCCTAACATCCAGAAATACAATGTTAGAATGCTCAATATTAGCAGTGAACTTAATACCAAAAGAATTGTTATTCAGGTAAGCCACAAACTGAGATAATCCTTCCCTATCACCACGCCACACCATCCAGCAATCATCTAGGTATCTGCGCCAGATGTCCAGATGATGTATATATAAATTGTGCTGAACATCATATATAAATGTAGCCTCATAATACCCCATAAACAGATCTGCATATATGGGTGCAAACGAAGCACCCATAGCCGTTCCCTTGATTTGCCAATAGGCCTTTCCCTGATAGTAAAAAATATTTTTACGTAGCACCATTTCTGTTAGCTTAATCAAAAAGTTGTTGAAACCTATAGAGTAAAGGTTGGATTTATATAACCAATAAGAAACTGCAAGAATACCTAGATCATGTGGAATACTTGTATATAATGAAGCCACATCCAACGTGCAAAGCAACCAATTGGATTCCAGTTGGGAATCGTTGATAATATTGAGGAATTCCGTGGTGTCCTTAATACGAGATCGAATAAGAAACAACAATGGTTTCAGATGGTATGTAAGGAAGGCTAACAACGGCTCCGTTAAAGACCCTCTTCCAGACACAATCGGTCTGCCTGGGGGATGGAGTGGATCTTTATGTATTTTGGGTAGCAGATATAAATATTGTGGAGTAGGTTCATCCACTTTGAGTTGTTTCCCTACCTGCTGTGTAATGATACCCTGTTTAACCGACATATCCAAAAAAGAATCAATTTCTCTCTTAAAAGTGAGAGTGGGATCAATGCTTAATTCCATATAAAAACTGGAATCCGATAATTGGCGCAAAGCCTCCTCAGTATATGTGGAATGGTCCAAAATTACAATGGCTCCCCCTTTATCAGCCATAGTTATTACTATATTATGATTGTCCCTAAGTTCCATCAAAGCTTTTCTTTCAGCTAGAGTAAGATTGTTGGTAGTTGGCTCATACAAATTGGAAAAATGTAACTCTTTCATTATGCATTCTCTAAAAATAGAGACATGTTTGTTCATGGGGGGAACAAAATCTGATTTCCCAAATCTAAAGTCAGATGATCTTTGAGTATTTCCACAATCTGCAAAAAATATCTTCAAATTAAGTAATCTGCAGAACCCATTAACATCTTGTAATAATTGATTTTCAGAAACCGTTGCAGTGGGGACAAAGTTTAATCCTTTATTAAGAAGCTGTGTATGTACAGAAGAAAGTTCAAAGGATGAAATATTATGAATATTGTTATTTATTTCACCATTTGTTGCAGTAGGGATTGTAAAGTTGGATTGCCTAAACCTGGCTCTGTGCTTTCTACCCCCCCTCCTCCTACCCTTAAGTCTAAAGGGGGTGGTTGTTTTCTTTTAGCTGCTGGGGACACCTGGCGTGAGGACAATTTTCCATTGGTAGCAGAGGAAGTGTCCTCTTCAGAGGTAGCATCAGACATGACCTTAGAATATCTGAGAATGGACCTTGATCGTTTTTTATTGATGTTATAAGAATTTTTAGAATCATTAAATCTAACAGATTTTTGGTTAACAAAAGGTTTGCCCTTCTCATAATCCATAAGGTCACGATTGAACTTATGGATTTTTCGTTTCATCAATTGTTGTTCTAATATAGAAAGTTCTTTGGCCAGGTCTGAAACATGCTGTGAATAAGAGACTTCCTGTTTAAATTGTTCTACCTCCCCACATAAAGATTGAATTTCTATAAGTTGGCTTTGTATGGTCCTATCATAATAGCGCAATAAACATTCTACAAAATGCATAGATGATAGATGCTGAGCCTCAGCCCATTCCCTAGATAGTTCACTATCTATATTCGCCACAAGAGGTTGTACCCGGACCCTAAGTCCCCTGGGCGTAATGTCTTTAGTTTTATAAGCCTTGAAAAGTTTCAAGTGCCAAACATTGGAACGTAAGGTCTTCATGTACCTACTTAGTTTGGAGAACATAATACCACATTTGGGTTGACCATCCTGTATGTTAGTATTGGAATTAGGTCCTGTTAAATTGTTTAAGCCAAAGACTTCTAAATTATCTTTGTCAGCCGAAAGCCCCCTCAATATACCACTTAAATCCATGGCTAAACAATATAGTATAATATAAATATTTTAAATTATTGTTATGACAACATAGACTACCTGAATAACCACGAATATGTAAATCCAAACTAATCAATAATAGGATGTATCGTATTAGGAAAAGTGTCCAACAAAGAGAATTGACATCACCCAAGCCAAAAGGTTACAGACTGGGCCATAACCCAGAAAAAAGAAAAGAAAAGTGTTCTATAATTCTCTTACTATAAGTGGCCAAAGAAGAAGAATGGTGGACCTTCGTCTCAACTTAGTTTAAATGTTGGTGGTTTGGTTATAATTTGTTCCTGAGATACATACAAAATCACACCAACTGATTCAAATAAATGGATGTAATCTGAGTAAAATCTCAAATAATTTTTATATGCCCAAAACATCAAAAACAGCCGACATACGTCTCTGCCATACATTCAGTTATTCTACTATATCTTGCCACCGTAAGAGAAAAATAATGATCCACAAAGTAGCCTCTTATTATTATCCAAAACCAAAAAGGCTATTCGTGAAACCACCTTGATGGACACACCAATAAATGACACAAACCAATATGAATATAATATTAACATTGATACTATTCGTGGAAATCCAAATAGTCTGGTCATAAACCCTCACCACTTGAGTATGAAAAACCTATATCAGGACCTAATCCCACATAAAACCCAATGAAAAAAAATTTTTGGTTGTAACACTGTATCTCCAAAATATACATATGTGTATATGTCTCCCAAATATTTGGTATTAATTGTTGTTGTATATAATATTAAAGCATAAACTTGTAAATATAGTATTGAAGCTTTATATTATAAGGCTGATCTACAAAATATAATAATAATCAAACCCTATAGCTGTATATATAGAACCACAACATATAACATATTGAGGTATTATAGAGCCTGAACAAAATATTTAAAAAACACAAAACATTATATATATTTGTAAATTATTCAAGCCATCAATAGGTTAAACCTATAAGCAAAAGGCGACTGTCCAAATGTCCCAAACGACAGGAAATATATATAAGTCCAGCACCAAAAGGCCTCAGATAAAACACTCAAAAGATAATGCTGATTTCAGCACAATGCCCCGAAATCATCGGTAAATGTTATTAGGCCCAAACTGTTGCACCATACACTGAAGTATAGTCAAAACGCCAACGTTGTTGTATCCATTCTTTCATATGGTATCCCATCATAACGATATTGAATAAATTTTATTGTTAAAGCAGAAATAGAAGCACAGTATCTAATCCAAAAAGATGGTCCACAATCACTATCCACTTATAAACGACCCATATTCGTAATAAACAGAAAAAATGAATCAAGATACATAGTCCAAAACGTACATAAATGTGATTAGGCCCAAACGTTCCACATTGTTCTCAAATATAATCCGACTGCCTCCTCGCTGTAACCGTGTGAATCACAAACCCTGAAAACAAGACTGTGATCCCTTGTCCCAATCAGAATGTGGATAACCTGTATACTAGACCCCAAAACAGTACCTTAGATGGATCATAAAGTCCGAACTTGAGATAGATGTAACCGTCAAACGCTCCCAAAAATTGTTGGTTCAAAAAATCAATTGGGTAATAAACTGTAGATCAGTAAAACTTCCACAGGACCATTGCTGACACGATACATCTTGGTGGTAAATTAAACGACATTTAAACCACAAAAATGAGGTAAAAACTACAAACGAAATATCCGAGAATAATTTCTCCGCAATCCAGGTGTCCCCAGAGTGAAAAAGAGAATACAAGGCTCCAAACAAAAAGTTCACGCACGCAGGACAACGTGCACGGCCCCAGAAAGCCAATAAAGTCCAAAAAAACGAACCAGCACGTAAGGATTGCTTTGGCAAAAATATATTTAGTTAAAAAACATCCTCAATATAATGGCAATCCACCATTATATAAACAAACCGGTTTCGGCTCTGACCAAGCCTTTATCAATGCACAAAATTGAAACATTTGAAAAATCTCACCACCATTTTGGTGCTACATTTATAGTCCCCATTTTAAAGAGACATGCACCATAATTGACAAAACATAACATCCTTCCATATAAAATTTATGAAAAGAAAGGGAACAACCATTGAAAAAATTATTTTTTCAATGGTTGTTCCCTTTCTTTTCATAAATTTTTTTCAATGGTTGTTCCCTTTCTTTTCATAAATTTTATATGGAAGGATGTTATGTTTTGTCAATTATGGTGCATGTCTCTTTAAAATGGGGACTATAAATGTAGCACCAAAATGGTGGTGAGATTTTTCAAATGTTTCAATTTTGTGCATTGATAAAGGCTTGGTCAGAGCCGAAACCGGTTTGTTTATATAATGGTGTATTGCCATTATATTGAGGATGTTTTTTAACTAAATATATTTTTGCCAAAGCAATCCTTACGTGCTGGTTTTTTGGACTTTATTGGCTTTCTGAATGCGTGCGTGAACTTTTTGTTTGGAGCCTTGTATTCTCTTTTTCACTCTGGGGACACCTGGATTGCGGAGAAATTATTCTCAGATATTTCATTTGTAGTTTTTACCTCATTTTTGTGGTTTAAATGTCGTTTAATTTACCACCAAGATGTATCGTGTCAGCAATGGTCCTGTGGAAGTTTTACTGATCTACAGTTTATTACCCAATTGATTTTTTGAACCAACAATTTTTGGGAGTGTTTGACGGTTACATCTATCTCAAGTTCGGACTTTGTGATCCATCTAAGGTACTGTTTTTGGGTCTAGTATACGGGTTATCCACATTCTGATTGGGACAAGGGATCACAGTCTTGTTTTCAGGGTTTGTGATTCACACGGTTACAGCGAGGAGGCAGTCGGATTATATTTGAGAACAATGTGGAACGTTTGGGCCTAATCACATTTATGTACGTTTTGGACTATGTATCTTGATTCATTTTTTCCGTTTATTACGAATATGGATCGTTTATAAGTGGATAGTGATTGTGGACCATCTTTTTGGATTAGATACTGTGCTTCTATTTCTGCTTTAACAATAAAATTTATTCAATATCGTTATGATGGGATACCATATGAAAGAATGGGTACAACAACGTTGGCGTTTTGACTATACTTCAGTGTATGGTGCAACAGTTTGGGCCTAATAACATTTACCGATGATTTTGGGACATTGTGCTGAAATCAGCATTATCTTTTGAGTGTTTTATCTGAGGCCTTTTGGTGCTGGACTTATATATATTTTCTGTCGTTTGGGACATTTGGACAGTCGCCTTTTGCTTATAGGTTTAACCTATTGATGGCTTGAATAATTTACAAATATATATAATGTTTTGTGTTTTTTAAATATTTTGTTCAGGCTCTATAATACCTCAATATGTTATATGTTGTGGTTCTATATATACAGCTATAGGGTTTGATTATTATTATATTTTGTAGATCAGCCTTATAATATAAAGCTTCAATACTATGCCTACAAGTTTATGCTTTAATATTATATACAACAACAATTAATACCAAATATTTGGGAGACATATACACATATGTATATTTTGGAGATACAGTGTTACAACCAAAAATTTTTTTTCATTGGGTTTTATGTGGGATCAGGTCCTGATATATGTTTTCCATACTTAAGTGGGGAGGGCTTATGACTTGACTTATTGGATTTCCACGAATTGTATTAATATTAATAATATATTCATGATTGGTTTGTGTCATTATTTGGTATGTCCATCAAGGTGGTTTCACCAATAGCCCTTTTGGTTCAGGATAATATTAAGATACAACTTTGTGGACTATCATTTTTTTTCTCTTACGGTGGTAAGATACAGTAGAACAATTGAATGTATGGCAGAGATATATGTCGGCCGTTTTTGATGTTTTTGGTATATAAGAATTATTTGAGATTCTACTCATATTATATCCATTTATTTGAATTGGTTGGTGTGATTTTGTATGTATCTCAGGAACAAATTATAACCAAACCACCAACATTTAAACTAAGTTGAGACGAAGGTCCACCATTCTTCTTCTTTGGCCACTTATAGTAAGAGAATTATAGAACACTTTTCTTTTCATTATTCTGGGTTATGGCCCAGTCTGTAACTTTTTGGCTTGGGTGATGTCAATTCTCTTTGTTGGACACTTTTCCTAATACGATACATCCTATTATTGATTAGTTTGGATTTACATATTCGTGGTTATTCAGGTAGTCTATGTTGTCATAACAATAATTTAAAATATTTATATTATACTATATTGTTTAGCCATGGATTTAAGTGGTATATTGAGGGGGCTTTCGGCTGACAAAGATAATTTAGAAGTTTTTGGCTTAAACAATTTAACAGGACCTAATTCCAATACTAACATACAGGATGGTCAATCCAAATGTGGTATTATGTTCTCCAAACTAAGTAGGTACATGAAGACCTTACGTTCCAATGTTTGGCACTTGAAACTTTTCAAGGCTTATAAAACTAAAGACATTACGCCCAGGGGACGTAGGGTCCGGGTACAACCTCTTGTGGCAAATATAGATAGTGAACTATCTAGGGAATGGGCTGAGGCTTAGCATCTATCATCTATGCATTTTGTAGAATGTTTATTGCGCTATTATGATAGGACCATACAAAGCCAACTTATAGAAATTCAATCTTTATGTGGGGAGGTAGAACAATTTAAACAGGAAGTCTCTTATTCACAGCATGTTTCAGACCTGGCCAAAGAACTTTCTATATTAGAACAACAATTGATGAAACGAAAAATCCATAAGTTCAATCGTGACCTTATGGATTATGAGAAGGGCAAACCTTTTGTTAACCAAAAATCTGTTAGATTTAATGATTCTAAAAATTCTTATAACACCAATAAAAAACGATCAAGGTCCATTCTCAGATATTCTAAGGTCATGTCTGATGCTACCTCTGAAGAGGACACTTCCTCTGCTACCGATGGAGAATTGTCCTCACGCCAGGTGTCCCCAGCAGCTAAAAGAAAACAACCACCCCCTTTAGACTTAAGGGTAGGAGGAGGGGGGGTAGAAAGCACAGAGCCAGGTTTAGGCAATCCAACTTTACAATCCCTACTGCAACAAATGGTGAAATAAATAACAATATTCATAATATTTCATCCTTTGAACTTTCTTCTGTACATACACAGCTTCTTAATAAAGGATTAAACTTTGTCCCCACTGCAACGGTTTCTGAAAATCAATTATTACAAGATGTTAATGAGTTCTGCAGATTACTTAATTTGAAGATATTTTTTGCAGATTGTGGAAATACTCAAAGATCATCTGACTTTAGATTTGGGAAATCAGATTTTGTTCCCCCCATGAACAAACATGTCTCTATTTTTAGAGAATGCATAATGAAAGAGTTACATTTTTCCAATTTGTATGAGCCAACTACCAACAATCTTACTCTAGCTGAAAGAAAAGCTTTGATGGAACTTAGGGACAATCGCAGTATAGTAATAACTATGGCTGATAAAGGGGGAGCCATTGTAATTTTGGACCATTCCACATATACTGAGGAGGCTTTGCGCCAATTATCGGATTCCAGTTTTTATATGGAATTAAGCATTGATCCCACTCTCACTTTTAAGAGAGAAATTGATTCTTTTTTGGATATGTCGGTTAAACAGGGTATCATTACACAGCAGGTAGGGAAACAACTCAAAGTGGATGAACCTACTCCACAATATTTATACCTGCTACCCAAAATACATAAAGATCCACTCCATCCCCCGGGCAGACCGATTGTGTCTGGAAGAGGGTCCTTAACGGAGCCGTTGTCAGCCTTCCTTACATACCATCTGAAACCATTGTTGTTTCTTATTCGATCTCGTATTAAGGACACCACGGAATTCCTCAATATTATCAACGATTCCCAACTGGAATCCAATTGGATGCTTTGCACGTTGGATGTGGCTTCATTATATACAAGTATTCCACATGATCTAGGTATTCTTGCAGTTTCTTATTGGTTATATAAATCCAACCTTTACTCTATAGGTTTCAACAACTTTTTGATTAAGCTAACAGAAATGGTGCTACGTAAAAATATTTTTTACTATCAGGGAAAGGCCTATTGGCAAATCAAGGGAACGGCTATGGGTGCTTCGTTTGCACCCATATATGCAGATCTGTTTATGGGGTATTATGAGGCTACATTTATATATGATGTTCAGCACAATTTATATATACATCATCTGGACATCTGGCGCAGATACCTAGATTATTGCTGGATGGTGTGGCGTGGTGATAGGGAAGGATTATCTCAGTTTGTGGCTTACCTGAATAACAATTCTTTTGGTATCAAGTTCAATGCTAATATTGAGCATTCTAACATTGTATTTCTGGATGTTAGGGTTACCAGACTTCCGGATAACACTTTGGCTGCTTCCGTTTATCGCAAATTTCCAGAATACAGCACGTTATTACATGCCCATAGTTCCCCTCCACGCCACATCATCCGCAACATCCCAAAATCTCAATTCATGAGAATCAGACGGATCTGCTCTTCTGAACAGGAATATTTAAAATCTAGCCTTGACTTGTCCAATAGGTTTTTTAAACGTGGCTATAACCCTGACCATCTATCAAATGTTTTGGAACAAACCAATAGGCTAACACGCAAGGAATTGTTACATTACAAATCAGAGGACAGTGATTCTTTGAGGCAGGAAACTAATCAACCTTTACGATTAGTTACTACCTTTGGTACCAACACTGACCGTTTCAGGGATATTATTAACCAACATTGGGGGATTCTTTTATCACATGACATTCTTAGTAGTACGTTGTCTGATCATTGTTTGTTTTCTTATCGAAGAGGACGGAATATGAATTCATATTTCACCCATTATAAAAGGTATATTTCTAGTTTTCCACAACAAATGACTCTATTTGGGGATATATTAACAGGTTGTTTTCCTTGTGGCCATTGCAATGCCTGTCAACATTTAACAAAAACAAAAGAATTTACAAGCAAAAATACTCCAAAAATTTTTGAGATCAGGATTTTTGCTAATTGCAGTTCGGATTGGGTTGTTTATTTGGCACCTTGCACGTGTTCTGCCTTCTACATCGGACAGACATCTAGGCCAGTGAAATTTAGAATAGCAGAACATATGAGTGCCATTAGAAGCAAACGTATTGCCAATGCATTGTTTAAACATACTACTGAACACCCATCTGCTGTTTTCAAATTTGTAGTTATAGACAGGATAGTATCACATATAAGCTTTAAAGCTGGATGGCACAGGATACTCAATAAAATGGAAAATATGTGGATTATAAAATTGGGGGGGTCTATTTAGACCCGGATTAAACATATCAGAATAGTTAGGATATGACGATTCAGTCATATACAGGTTTGATGGACACATAGACACGATACATTTTGGTGGACACAATCAACATGTACCATAAGAATTTTTTCAAATAGATTTTTGAATTTGGGAGACATTGAATAACATTTATTTAGGGAAATATTTAATTAACATAAGAATGGGCATTTTGTCATTATATATTTTTTAAAAATTTTTCATATTTCCCTTATAATGTCATATATATATTAATTGTCATATATATTATGATATATTTATTTTTTCAATGGTTGTTCCCTTTCTTTTCATAAATTTTATATGGAAGGATGTTATGTTTTGTCAATTATGGTGCATGTCTCTTTAAAATGGGGACTATAAATGTAGCACCAAAATGGTGGTGAGATTTTTCAAATGTTTCAATTTTGTGCATTGATAAAGGCTTGGTCAGAGCCGAAACCGGTTTGTTTATATAATGGTGTATTGCCATTATATTGAGGATGTTTTTTAACTAAATATATTTTTGCCAAAGCAATCCTTACGTGCTGGTTTGTTTTTTTGGACTTTATTGGCTTTCTGGGGCCGTGCACGTTGTCCTGCGTGTGTGAACTTTTTGTTTGGTTACTTACAGAGAGACATAAAGTCATAAAATACCAGGATTTGCAGACAGAAATGAGGCAATCTGGAAGGAAGATACCCAGACAGTTCTAGTCGTAGTAGGAGCAATGGGTCTTATGAAAAAGAATTTAAAATCATATTTATATGTTACTGGTACATGTAACTCTGGGCACATTGCGGGTGCTGCGAAGAGCACTTCTGGCTAACATCAAAGATTGAAACAATACTAATTTCATGAACTTTAATCTTACTTTGACTTAGGAATGGGGTCCACTCTCATCAAAGTATTAGAAACCCAAAAGACTTGGAGAAATTAAAATAAGGCAGAGAACTGATAATGTTATCCAAACGCACAAAATCTTTAGAAACTTCTGTAATCTGGATGAATAGGAATGTAATGATAAGCATCTTTTATGTCTAGTGTTATCAGGAACTTGTACGAAGAAGAAGAGGTAGCAGGTTGTGAAGTGACATCATTTTGAATTTGGGGACCATCACAAACTGGTTTAGGAACGAAAGATCCTGAACTGTTCTCCAAGCATTTTCTTTCTGTGATAATAAGCACATCTTAGAATAAAAACCCTTACCCACCAGTTAAGATGGAACTGGTTCTATCACTCATTGGGGCAGCATGTGATGGAGAACTGGAGGAAATAAAACACTCTGATCTGGAGGATGAGTAATGATCCCCTTTAAAGGAGGAATTTCCTCTCACTGTCATTTGTAACTTTGATGAATGATTTTAAAAATCCATTCATCTGAAACTGTCTGTTGCCAAAGAGAAAAACGTAGATTCAGACTTTCTGGAAGAAAAAAATGGGCCAGGGTGGGAGGGAGTCACATGGTCTCTTGTATAGTCATTCAGACTTGATGGACTCTTCTTGGTTTTGAGAGGTCCGTGGCTTCTTTTTGGAACCTCCCCTTGTCACTTCTTCTTAAACATCTGTTTATCTGTATTTTATTGAGATTGCTTATTTTGCTTTTTGCCAAAACTGAATGAGGAATTAGAAAATCCCTTAGAAATTTTGGAAAAAGAAGACTGAAAAATATTAGAGATTTCCTTAATCAGTTTACCCCTATCATCACATGTTTTGATGACTTCTGCAGCAGAGGGGCCAAAAACTAAATCTGTATCAAAATGGGAATTGAAAATCTTATTTTAACATCATCTGGGATGTTCTGAAAATGCAGGTATGCAAACCTCCTCAAAACAATACCAGTGGCCATAGCCCTGGAAGAAGTATCAACTGAGTCATACACACACTTTAAACAATGAGTTGTGACCTGTGCAATAGAAGAAACTAAATTATTTAAAGCAGTTTTCCTCACAAGACGAAGCTGCAAATAAAACTTTCCTCATACTTTCACAATTAGTCAGAATAAACTTTAATATATGAGCCTGACAATTCAAAATTCTGAAAATCAAAGTTGCAGAAGTATGCAGTTTTCCCCCATACTTATCAATAATTTTTCATCCTTATCAGAAAGAGTAGAAGGTGTTTAGCAGCAGTGGGATCAACTAAAACTATAGCTGCTGGTTTAGATTTGGGAATAATGTATAGAAACATAAAAGACTGAGGAACTCTATACATCGTATCTGCCCTTTTAGGGGCAGCTGGTTGACTATCAGGAAAATTGCAGGCAGTAACTCACATCCTCTAAAGCAGATAGAACAGGAGGAATATGTGTAGGTTCTGGAATGTCCTTCTGTAACAACTCATAGTACTTTCTGAGGGATTGAGAAACTTCAGTGTTTTCCCACTAAAAACATTGGCATATCCTAGCAATAGTATCTGAGAGAGATAACCCCCCAGAGACAGAATCAGAAACTGAGCCCTACACTGAGTCTAAATCAGAAATCTGAGGTGAAAACCCTATATCTGTCCCCTCATCTTCCTTTTCAAATTAAGAATCTTGAATCTCTTCAGAAAAAGATGAATCCCTCTATCTTTTGCAAGAAGAATCAATAGCCTGAATTAAACCTTGAACCAGACTCAGTAAACTATTCCTGTCTAAGGAAATATGAGGAGTAGACACACACATTGTTCCTTTTTAACAAGAAAAATGGCACCAGCCATGTTACTAATGGCACCAGTTTCTTCCCCAGGGATGGGTACAGCATTCTGACAGAAAAGGGAAACCTTTCCTGCTCTGTCTCCCAAGCCCAACAAGAGTGGCTCTCCCTTACCCACTGAGGGGACTCCAACAGCTACATTGGACATGGATAACCTCTGGTCCAGAGTGGCTGTTGGTGCTACAGGAGAGGGATCCAGGATAAAAGATGAGTGGTTTGAGGTACAGCAAATGGCCACAGCAGAGGCACCCTCCTGCAGCTGAGACAAATTGCTAGCCTACTGTGGTGTCAAAGGCTATTTGCTTAACTTTTTCTTTTTGTGGTTGGAGGACCGACCATGCGACTGGTAGTCTGTTCCATGGTCAAGCCAAAAATAGTGCCTCTTTTTGGGGGAATACAAGCAGCCAGATGCTGGTTAAGAACTACTAGTCTTTGAAAGTTAACTTTTCACACAGAAAAATATAGGTAAGGCATTTTAAAGCACTTTATGAGCCCTAAAAAAAGTAAAATAAACACAATTTCTCCACAGAAGAATTGGTTTTCAGTTACATTACATAATTTTTGCTTTTTATTTATTGGCATTTGATTACTGTGAAAGTCTGACCGAGTAGGAGCCAATTTTCAGTGGAGTCCTTGTGAGAGAAGCTCCAAAGTTGTGTAAAGCATTTTAAGAACAACAATTTTACAGTCTTTAAACATAATACAAATGCAACTACAGTTTAAGTAATTATACCAAATTAGGCATAATATGAAAATGGTTAAGAATAAATACAAGTTATATGACAATGATTGAATAGTTAAAGGAATTGTAATAATTTTCTAGACAAATTAAAGGTAAGTTAGTACAGTATAAACAGGAATTGCAATGTGAAGTGAGAGAAAAAGCAGGCTTATGGTATATTTAGTGAGAAAGCCGGGGGGCGGGGGGTAGAAATTGATAGACATAGGATAGTGAGTAAAGAAGGGAGAGTAAGAAGGTATGAAAAGGTATTTGTTCACATTTAGGGATATAGTTTCTCCTGGTGTTGAACAATAACAGAGCCAACATTTGGATAGGAAGTCTTTCAGAATGGTTTTGAAAGGTGGGAGTGAGGGTATTGACCTGATGGATACAGATAAGGAGTTACTTTAGCAACATAGTACAAGTACAGACAATGTCCAGCAGATAGTTTGTGAGCGGACAGAGGCTTTTGGTCATTGAGTCATAATGACTGACTGGGAACATAGTTGTGTAGAGTGTTATTTAGTGGCAGACAAGCAGATGGATTCTGGATAACTTTGTAGATGGTAACAAGGTCTGTATATGTTAGCTGATGAGGTAGTTATATAGGTATTGTCTTATGGGTTTCAAAGTAACTATTATTTTTGGATGTCACTATATAAGAAAGATGATCTGAGTTCTTTTGGATCTACATTTTATTGTAAACCTACCTTCTCAAACTTTTATTTGCATTTTAGATGTAATCATCTTTTTTTGGTAGAAGACAAATTTAATTAAGGGAAAACTTATACAATTGCTGAAGATTATCGCTGATTATGTTAGTTATTTATAGGAGATTGATAATCTCTCTCACTAAGCATGTTTGTAAAGTTATCTCCAATTTTTGTTACAACTGGTTCATGAAGTGGTTTTATGTAATAGATGTAGTAGGTTCCCTCCAATTTTGGGAGCTACATACATCATTAATAGTTTGAACAATTTAACAACCTTAACACATGTCAAGTTTTGAGAGTAGCATGATACTTTCATTTCATAGGTTCATAGGTAGGTACTAGGCTATCAGCCCTGGGGCCAATACAAGCCCAGCCAAAAAGGTACCCTGGCTTTTGCCACCCAAGAAAATAATTTTCCTGTGCTACTGTCGAGCAGAGCCACAGAGGTGATCCCTGGGGTGAATTTCCTATTTCCCATCCAATCATCAAGATTTTTCTTGAAGAGTGCTAATGAGGAGCTTTGTTTGATATAGCTAGGTAGTTTATTCCAGAATATGGGAAGTCTCTGGGACAGGAATCTATCCCTCCGGCATGTTCTGTTTATTGTGGTGACAAGGTTTAGGTCCCTAGAGTGTGTAGCTCGGAGGGATTGGGATTTCTTTAAGTGGAGCATGTCCAACAGCTCTAGGTTTGACATAGCTTTGTATGTTAGGCAGAGATCACCTCTGAGTAGGTGATATGTGGCGGAGTAAAGCTGGAATTTTTTGAGACAGTCTGCATAGGGCATTTGTTTGAGACTGGTAATCCTCTTTGTGAGGTATTTCTGCGGCCTTTCCAGTTGTTGTAGATGTCTTGTGAGGTACATACCAAAAGGGGAGTTGTACTCTATAATGGGTCTAATGAGTGATGAGTAGAGGGGAATAATGACTTATTTTTTTCTGGATGAGAAACCTTTTGTGATGAGGTGTGCCACATAGAAGGATTTCCTGACTACTGTGGCGATGTGATTATCAAAGGAGAGACTACTGTCCACCGGTGTCCCAAGGTCTCTTATCACACTTTCAGTGTTAAGTATACTACCACCTATGTTGTAGTTCATGGGTACAGAGTTTTTACCAAAGAGGATGACAATGCACTTTTTGGTATTGAGCTTGAGGCCATGGCTTTGACACCAGGCATCTGTCTCAGTGAGGCCCTTTCATAGGATGTCCACATTATTAGGAGTTTTGATTATGGCTCCTAGTTTGCAGTCATCTGTGAACTTCATTAGCCAAAGACCTTCTGTGTTAGCCTGTACTTCAGAGAAGTATATACCAAACAGGAGAGGACCCAGGACTGAACCCTGTGGTACTCCACTTGTTACTAGTCTGAAGGTGGATTTGGAGTCTGCTACTTTCACAGTGTGGGTTCTGTCAGTGAGCCAGTTGGCAACCCATCTTGTGACATAGGGATTTATACCTAGTTTAGTGAGTTTATCTATAATTCCAGAGTGGGGGATGGTGTCAAAAGCCTTGGCAAGATCTAGATAGGCTGGGTGAACCAACTTACCATTGTCTACGGCTTTGGTGACTGCTTCAAAGAAGTCTATCAGGTTTAGGAGACATAATCTTCCTTTTATGAACCCGAACTGGGTGGGGTCCAGAGTTTGGAGATTACCAATGTGTTTGTTTATAAGTTCCATGATGATACGTTCCATAGCCTTGCAGACCAGGCTCGTCAGGCTAATGGGGTGGTAGTTCCCAGGGTCCGTGGTGGCTCTCCCCTTGTGGAGTGGGATAACCATCACTCTGCGCCATTCAGTAGACACAAAGCCTGAGGTGAGGCTATGACTGAACATGGTACTTAGGTGGGGTGCCAGTTCATGTAGAACGCAGCCTGGGATGTTGTCTGTTCCCATGGATGCTGTGTTCTTGGCTTTGGAGAGTGTGGTTTTTAACAACGATTGTGGAAAAAATTGAAGTAAATTCCTGACTAGAAGCTGCAACTTGACTTTTACTATAGAGCATTTGTTAGATCTGCTTGGTCCATGGCCATTATGCAGTTTTAACAGTAATAGGAATATTAAAACAAGTTAGAAAATGGTTAAACATGGCAGTGTACTAGAATATTTAAAGGCATGATTGAATGTGGTACTTGTAACCATTGTAGTTATATCCTGTAGGCAACAAGTTATTAATATTGCCAGCCACTGGATAACAAGTGTTTGTACAAATAATGTTAATTGTAACAATAAAGCCATTGGCTTTGTAACATTATTATAAATGTAACATGCATTATGTGAGGAAAACTAAAAGACGTCTGGACTACAAGAATGGACGAACATTGCACAAACATATCTAAAAGAACTATAAGTAATGCATTATGCAAGCATTCATTATATTGTAAGTTCAAGAAATTTTCATTTTTGTTTTTTACTTGAGAAGGTTGAAATGACTGACAGAAGTGGTTAATGATAAAACAATGTTGCTTTTAAGGCATTATTATGGCAAATCTGGCTAAATGTTGGTGTCCTTCCAGGCTGAAATAATTCTATTAGTAGTATTCTTAGTATTAAAGCTTTAAAATATTGAACCTAATCCAAGAGTTTGTATTGTTTATGTTGTGATTTTTTTAATTTATTAAATTATTTTACTCTATGTTTACATGTTTTCCATTTACATTTTGTATGTCTTTTGCCATGTGACTGGATCACATGACTGATTTAATTTATTTAAAGGCTGTGCTTTTTATGGACGTATTTATTCCAATGAAGTTTATGCAGTATTGTGGACAAAAGTATTTAATAAATGTGTTTTAGGTTCTTTTGAGTGGACCAGTTGGTATTTTTATTTTTTACTCATTTTTAATTTTATGCTAACTTTCTTGAGGTCTTTACTTTGTGTGCATTATTAAGTTTGATGTATGATATATTTGGATTCTAAAGTCTGTTGGAAGCCTGGGGTTTGCTGGGACATCGACTGCTCTTGTACTATTTTTGTTATGGCAAGTAGATGATCTTGGACTTCTGATATTAACTGTACATGCACTTAATGGGTTATATTATATTGCTTACTTATTTGTAATTTTTTCAGTGGCTATTTTGCTATGCAGATCATTTTAATAACATTTCAGACTCAGTTACGTTTAATGGCTTATCATTTGCATTTTATTCAGTTTGTGATAATGCTTAGGAAATGAGTTTAAACTTACACCAGGTAAGATTCCTAGCACAGGAGACACTTTTGTGATTGTCTCTCTCAGTGACCTCTCTGCTGTCTTTGCATACTGTCCCCCAATAAAAGTCCATAGAACTCTCCTTTACAGCCACAAAATAAAAAAGAAATCAGTCTCACTTTGTTTACATCTGTCCTGAAGTGGACTTCTGCCTCTAACAGCTTGATGAAGACCTTACTCTTGACCTTTTGTTACCAAATATTCCTGTCTACATAAACAATATGACTCCATTAAGACATAGACAAATAAAAGACAGCAATCTGCCTTGGCTTTTCCATGATAGAATTACCACAATGTATGTCCATAACTGAGTCTGGAAAGAGTAGCACAAGACCATCTCCAAGTCTTCTCAGCCTCTGTCACTGAGCCTGCATCTATGGGTAGACATATGCAGTTTTTACAGCTCCTACATAGTGAGCTCATAAGTACTCCAACCAGTTCAGAATAGCATTCTTCTACAAACCTCTGAAGAACCTCAAATCATCTTCATATGCTACAGGTCACCATTCTTCAGGATACTCCCAAAGTACAGCAGATGTAATGGCGTACTCCATCTCCATTCCTAAATACAGCAGATGTAATGGTGTACTCCATCTCCATTCCTAAATACAGCAGATGTAATGGTGTACTCCATCTCCATTCCTAAGTACAGCAGATGTAATGGTGTACTCCATCTCCATTCTTAAATACAGCAGATGTAATGGTGTACTCCATCTTCATTCCTAAATACAGCAGATGTAATGGTGTACTCCATCTCCATTCTTAAATACAGCAGATGTAATGGCGTACTCCATCTCCATTCTTAAATACAGCAGATGTAATGGTGTATTCCATCTCCATTCTTAAATACAGCAGATGTAATGGTGTACTCCATCTTCATTCCTAAATACAGCAGATGTAATGGTGTACTCCATCTCCATTCCTAAATACAGCAGATGTAATGGCGTACTCCATCTCCATTCCTAAGTACAGCAGATGTAATGGTGTACTCTATCTCCATTCCTAAGTACAGCAGATGTAATGGTGTACTCCATCTCCATTCCTAAGTACAGCAGATGTAATGGTGCACTCCATCTCCATTCCTAAGTACAGCAGATGTAATGGTGTACTCCATCTCCATTCCTAAGTACAGCAGATGTAATGGTGCACTCCATCTCCATTCCTAAGTACAGCAGATGTAATGGCATACTCCATCTCCATTCCTAAATACAGCAGATGTAATGGTGTACTCCATCTCCATTCCTAAATACAGCAGATGTAATGGTGTACTCCATCTCCATTCCTAAATACAGCAGATATAATGGCTTACTCCATCTCCATTCCTAAGTACAGCAGATGTAATGGTGTACTCCATCTTGATTCCTAAATACAGCAGATGTAATTGTGTACTCCATCTCCATTCCTAAATACAGCAGATGTAATGGTGTACTCCATCTCCATTCCTAAGTACAGCAGGTGTAATGGCATACTCCATCTCCATTCCTAAATACAGCAGATGTAATGGTGTACTCCATCTCCATTCCTAAATACAGCAGATGTAATGGTGTACTCCATCTCCATTCCTAAGTACAGCAGATGTAATGGCATACTCCATCTCCATTCCTAAATACAGCAGATGTAATGGTGTACTCCATCTCCATTCCTAAATACAGCAGATGTAATGGCATACTCCATCTCCATTCCTAAGTACAGCAGATGTAATGGTGTACTCCATCTTGATTCCTAAATACAGCAGATGTAATGGTGTACTCAATCTCCATTCCTAAATACAGCAAATGTAATGGTGTACTCCATCTCCATTCCTAAGTAACAGCAGATATAATAGTGTACTCCATCTTGATTCCTAAATACAGCAGATGTAATGGTGTACTCCATCTCCATTCCTAAATACAGCAGATGTAATGGCATACTCCATCTCCATTCCTAAATACAGCAGATGTAATGGTGTACTCCATCTCCATTCCTAAGTACAGCAGATGTAATGGTGTACTCCATCTCCATTCCTAAATACAGCAGATGTAATGGCATACTCCATCTCCATTCCTAAATACAGCAGATGTAATGGTGTACTCCATCTCCATTACTAAATACAGCAGATCTAATGGTGTACTCCATCTACATTCCTAAGTACAGCAGATGTAATGGCATACTCAATCTTGATTCCTAAATACAACAGATGTAATGGCATACTCCATCTCCATTCCTAAGTACAGCAGATGTAATGGCATACTCCATCTTGATTCCTAAATACAACAGATGTAATGGTGTACTCCATCTCCATTCCTAAGTACAGCAGATGTAATGGTGTACTCCATCTCCATTCCTAAGTACAGCAGATGTAATGGCATACTCCATCTTGATTCCTAAATACAACAGATGTAATGGCATACTCCATCTCCATTCCTAAGTACAGCAGATGTAATGGCATACTCCATCTCCATTCCTAAATACAGCAGATGTAATGGTGTACTCCATCTCCATTCCTAAATACAGCAGATGTAATGGTGTACTCCATCTCCATTCCTAAATACAGCAGATATAATGGCTTACTCCATCTCCATTCCTAAGTACAGCAGATGTAATGGTGTACTCCATCTTGATTCCTAAATACAGCAGATGTAATTGTGTACTCCATCTCCATTCCTAAATACAGCAGATGTAATGGTGTACTCCATCTCCATTCCTAAGTACAGCAGATGTAATGGTGTACTCCATCTTGATTCCTAAATACAGCAGATGTAATGGTGTACTCCATCTCCATTCCTAAATACAGCAGATGTAATGGCATTACTCCATCTCCATTCCTAAATACAGCAGATGTAATGTTGTACTCCATCTCCATTGCTAAATACAGCAGATGTAATGGTGTACTCCATCTCCATTCCTAAGTACAGCAGATGTAATGGTGTACTCCATCTGGATTCCTAAATACAGCAGATGTAATGGTGTACTCCATCTCCATTCCTAAATACAACAGATGTAATGGCATGCTCCATCTTGATTCCTAAATACAACAGATGTAATGGCATACTCCATCTCCATTCCTAAGTACAGCAGATGTAATGGTGTACTCCATCTCCATTCCTAAATACAGCAGATGTAATGGTGTACTCCATCTACATTCCTAAATACAGCAGATGTAATGGCATACTCCATCTCCATTCCTAAGTACAGCAGATGTAATGGCTTACTCCATCTTGATTCCTAAATACAACAGATGTAATGGTGTACTCCATCTCCATTCCTGAATATTGCAGATGTCATGGCATATTCCATCTTGGTTCCTAAATACAGCAAATGTAATGGCATACTCCATCTTGATTCCTAAATACAACAGATGTAATGATGTATTCCATCTCAATTCCTATTAATAGAGTCATGACATTCTGATATGTTTTTCTACTCTGGGAAGAAGTGGTTGTTTCCATTCACAAAGGTAGCTGTTCTGCTTTCTATGAAGCTTTCCACTCTATTGACCTTCTGTCTCCCATATGTGAACTATCAGAAAAAAAAATTTACCTGTAACTAATGGAATACTCATTCAAGCACAAAATTCCTACCCCATTCTTGCATGCATTGAGTTAGCTATAATACTAAAGCTTTCTTCCTTCAATTCTCTGACTAGGTAAGAAATCAACTGAATCAAGGATCATTTGCAAGTATCCTATCAAGTCCTTTGACATAGAGGTAGGGATAAAGAAGCTTGACCCCCTATGAGGGGTGTACAGGTGGGCTTGCCCACCTGCAAAATAAAGTGTTGTGCAAGATATAGTGGTTGTTTTCCATTATTTAGATGTATGACTAATCATAAATATTGGATATTTTAGTCATTATTCTTTGCATCTTGAATAAGCCAAAAATAATTACTCACTGTTAATTTCTTGTCTACTGCTGGTATTAACTCCAGACGTGCAAAAATGTCTCTTTAGCATTGGCCTTCTCTTGTTTACAATTAGTTAAAATTATTAGTTAGTTCGTTAGTGCTGCTATGGAACCATTTGTTTTACTTAAGTCCATCATCTAGGATTTAAACTGTGTCAAGAAAAAAAATGCTTATTAGTTGTTCCTTTTTGCTTCATTTTCTTTCTTTGTTTTCTAAATATATTTTTGTGAATCAAAAACATCTGACTCCTTGTTATTAAGTCTGCTCAGTGTGTCATAATTAATGAAATATAACAAAAATTATGGAAATTAAACTAATAGAAAGCATCATTCTGACATCCTTTACAAAAATGGAATGACAAACACACCTCTCAATGCCTTAGTGCAAGAATTTTGGACAAAGCCAAAATGATTGGGGGACAAAGGCCCAAAACCAGGGGAAGATTGTACATATTGCTCTTATATATTTAGAAAGTTGATAGAATAACGGGTTTTGTATTAGCATGCATTTTCTAAAAGATATGAAGCTTGAAACACAGATGTCTGTCATTACTTAGTGACTTCAGTCCTCAAGGATGTGACAGAAAACCACAAATTCGAAAAGATACATGCCAAAATACAGGCTAAAATCTGTACAGTTGTGGTGATGACAAAATTAACCTTAAGTGCAAGTAAGACAATAGTATGGCTAATTTCTGTGAATAACTGATCAAAATATGCGTAGGAATGCAGAAGAAACTAAGATTTAATTCAGGAAGTCAATAAAACTTTAGAAGACAAGATTATTTAAAAGAGGTAGCAATAATGCAAGTGCTCACTTGGTTAGGGTTGTTTTAGCTCGTGTATCTTATTTCTAGCTTTACAATCTCTAATGCAATGCTGCTACTGTCTGTTTTACCTGTAAAGGTGCTGTACGTTTCTACTAATGTTGTTTTGTTTTATTATGCATTATATATCCTGCCACCATTTACTATGCATATAACTTTCAATAGTGGTTTAACTGTTTTTTTTTCATAAATTATATACTTACTTGTATGCCAACATATACGTGTGTCCAGCAATTGGAATGTCCACAGATGTTCCTCACTAAAATAATACAGAGCTTAAGTAAAATGTCCTATGCAGACCACCTCAAGGCTCTATCCCTATATTCTGTCTCCTACAGGCTTTTGAGGGAAGATCTATGCCTGACATACAGGGCATTGTCAGACCCCACTCTGATGATCCTCCTGCATATCCACAAAACAAGCAGTAACAGAATTATCTGTTCTAAAGACTTAAATATTTCCTGTGTTATAAATAGACCTGCTGGAAAGACAGGTATGTACCCAGAGATTACCCCATCCTGGAACAGGCTACCCATTCATGTGAAGCAGACTTCCTCCCTAACCCAATTCAAGTGCAACCTGGACAATTGGATGGATTGGATTGGTTCATCTTCCAGACCCTAGCTTGTAAATGTTTCATCTCCCAAGACTCTGCTTACACTTATTAAGGATATTAGAACTTGTCAGAGATTCGGGGTGCATGGCTAGGCTTAAAAAGGCCTTTGTAGTCATTAGCCTATTAAAGACCTATGAACCATTCATTTTAGTACTAAAAAAAAAACTTCAAACAATTTGTCATTATATTAAAAAGAGAAGCTATTTAACAAAATATATAATTTAATAAAACAAAACAAGGTAAATAGGTTCATAGGTTGATACTAGGCTATCTGCCCTAGGGCATTTATAAGCCTAGCCAGAGTGTGTTTGGCTTTCGCCACCCTTTTAGATTTGTAGACTGTGCCTATGTATAGTAGGTCACAGAATATAGTCCCTTTACGGTTAGTTTATTCTGCCTCTGCCTAGCAGGGACCCAGAAGAGATCCCGGGGGTATACTTACGATCTCCCATCCACTCGTCAAGATTTCTCTTGAAGAGGGTCAGTGAGGGACTCTGCCTAACCTGGACTGGGATTTTGTTCCAGAGGGAAGGGAGTCTCTGGGATATGAATCTGTCCCTCCAGCATGTCCTATTTATTTCTGTGCTCAGGTTTAAGTCTCTAGAGCATGTAGCTCTAAGGGATTTGGATTTCTTGAGGTGGAGCATGTCCATTAATTCTGGGTTGGACATGGCTTTATATGTCAGGCACTGATCGGCTCTGAGTAGGCGGTAAGCAACTGAGTAGAGCTGGAGTTTCTTTAGCCTAACTGCATAGGGCATCTGTTTGAGTCCCTTTATCTTCTTGGTGAGGTACTTCTGGGGTCTTTCCAGTTGCTGCAGGTGTCGGGTAAGGTACATCCCAAATGGGGCATTGTATTCAATTATGGGCCTGATGAGTGATGAATAGAGTGGCACAAAGACCTCTCTTGATCTAGATGTGAAACCTTTCGTGATGAGGTGGGCTATATAGTAGATCTTTCTAACCACTTTGGCAACGTGATTGTCAAAGGAGAGATTACTATCTACTTGGGTCTCCAAATCCCTAATTACTTCCTCTGTACTTAATGTGTTACCTCCTATGTGGTAGTCTGTGGGCACTTTGTTTTTCCCATAGGGGATGACTATGCATTTTTTAGCATTTAGCTTCAGGCCATGAGTTTGGCACCAGTTATCTGTCTCTGTGAGACCCTTTTGGAGTATGCTTGTGTCAGCCGGAGAGTCTATTATGGTACCCAGTTTGCAGTCATCTGCGAACTTGGTCAGCCATAGTCCTCCCGTGTTTGCCTGTACCTCAGAGAAGTAAATACCGAACAAGAGAGGTCCCAGGACTGAACCTTGTGGAACTCCACTTGTGACTGGTTTAGAGTCTGACAAGGCACCTGCAATTCTGACCATGTGGGTTCTATCCCTGAGCCAGTTTGCAACCCATCTTGTGACATAGGGGTTGATATTTAAGCTAATGAGCTTATTTATGATACCTGAGTGGGGTATTGTGTCGAAGGCTTTTGCGAGGTCCAGGTAGGCTGTGTGGACTACTTTCCCGTCGTCTATGGCCCTGGTAACTGTTTCAAAGAAGTCGACCAGGTTCAAGAGGCAAGATCTGCCTTTAACAAAGCTGGACTGGGTAGGATCCAGTGTCTGGAGGTTTCCGATATCATTGTTTATGAGTTCCATGATGATACACTCCATAACTTTGCAGACCAGGCTAGTCAGGCTTATAGGGCGATAGTTTCTGGGGTCCGTTGTGGCACGTCCCTTGTGGAGCAGGACCACAGTTGCTGTACGCCATTCCTTGGGTACATATCCTGTGGTAAGACCGAGCTTGAGCAGTGACTTAATGTGACGGTTAAGTTCCTCTTATAGCTCGTGTAGGACGCATCCCGGGACACCGTCCGGTCCCATTGATGCTGTGTTTTTTGCTTTGGAGAGGGCAGCTCTCACCTGATCATCTGTGATGTCTGGGAGGTTACACTCTGTTGGTATGGAGATTTGCTCTTTTGGGGGGGATGGGGGGGAATTTACACTGAATCTGTCTGGCAGGATGTTGGCAATGTCTGTTGGTTCAGTGTATTTTTTGTCATTTTGCACTAGCTCGGAGCATATCTGGGAGTTGCCGCCCAGGTTCCTGACATAACTAAAGGAAGGCCTTGTCCTTAGTATCTTGTGCAATTTTTCTTTCAAAGCTGGCCCTAGATGATTTTATGAGGGATCGTAGCTTCTTGCTAGTACTGATCAGAGATGCCTTCCCTTTTTGGGATTTTGCTTTATCATATAGTAGCTTCCTCCTTTTGTTGTATAGCTTATTTATGGTCGGGGTCCACCAGACAGGTCTCCTGCCTTTGAAGGAGTGAGTCTTTGTTTTATTTGGGATGGCATGATCCATACATTCCTGTAGGTGTCCATAGAATGCATTTGTGAAGGATTCTGCAGTTTGAGCCGTGTTTTCCACTGGCCCAGGGGCTTTGAAGGATACCACCTCAGTTTTGAGAAGTGCGAAGTTTGCTTTTGAGAAGTTCTTCACCGTGGTTACCTTGGCTGGGGTGGGGACGGGATATGGATGTCCAGTGAGATTAATTTGTGGTCTGACCTTACCAGTGAGGGGTATACCTCTGGTGTGGAACATAGAGTCCCTATGTTTGTGATGACCAGATCCAATATGTTTTCCCCTCTTGTGGGGGTGGTGACCAGTTGTTCCATAGCATTTGAGTTTATAAATTCCAGGAATCGTTGGGTGAGGGTGTGTGGGCTTGAGTAGTTAACCCAGTCAATGTTTGGGTAGTTGAATATACCTGGGCTTGTCTTTTTTATGTTCTTTTAATAGCAACTCATTGCACAGGATAAGTAAACTATTTTTAAAAAGTGTGTACTGTATTGAACATGGCATATGTTTAGTTATGGTCATGAGTTTCTGGACAGCTAGCTTGTAGCACAATAATGCCACCACTTATATACTAATATATAAATATAGTAATATTCTAATATACTGATACATGCTTATACACTAATATACTAATGCATAAATATACTAATATGCTAATATGCTAATGCATGAATATATTAATATACTAATACATGAATAAACTGATATGTTAATACATGAATATACTAATATACTAATACATGAATATTCTAATATACTAATATGCTAATAGATAAATATACTACTATACTAATACATGATTATAATATACTAGTACATGAATATACTAATATACTAAACATGAATATAATATACTAATACATGAATATACTAATATAGTAATACATGAATATACTGACATGTTAATACATGAATATACTAATATATTAATGCATGAATATACTTACATGTTAATACATGAATATACTAATATACTAATACATGAATATACTGACATGTTAATACATGAATATACTAATATACTAATACATGAATATACTGACATGTTAATGCATGAATATACTGACATGTTAATACATGAATATACTAATATACTAATACATGAATATACTGATATGTTAATACATGAATATACTAATATACTAATACATGGATATTCTAGTATGCTAATACATGAATATACTAATATACTAATGCATAAATATACTAATACATGATATACTAATATACTAATACATGAATATAATATACTAATACATGAATATACTGACATGTTAATACATGAATATACTAATATACTAATACATGAATATACTAATGCATGAATATACTGACACATTAATACATGAATATACTAATACATGAATATACTGACATGTTAATACATGAATATACTAATATACGAATATACTGACATGTTAATACATGAATATACTAATACATGAATATACTGACATGTTAATACATGAATATACTAATACATGAATATACTAATATGGTAATACATGAATATACCTATATACTAATACATAGATATTCTAATATACTAATATGCTAATACATGATTATACTAATATACTAACACATGAATATAATATACTAATACATGAATATACTAATATACTAATACATGACTATAATATACTAATACATGAATATACTGACATGTTAATACATGAATATACTAATACATGAATATGCCGACATGTTAATGCATGAATATACTAATATACTAATGCATGAATATACTGACACTTTAATACATGAATATACTAATATACTAATACATGAATATACTGACATGTTAATACATGAATATACTAATATACTAATACATGAATATACTGACATGTTAATACATGAATATACTAATACATAAATATACTGACATGTTAATACATGAATATACTAATATACTAATACATGAATATACTGATGTTAATACATGAATATACTAATACATGAATATACTGACATGTTAATACATGAATATACTAATACATGGATATTCTTATATACTAATATGCTAATACATGAATATACTAATATACTAATACATGAATATAATATACTAATACATGAATATACTAATACATGACTATACTAATATACTAATACATGAATATAATATACTAATACATGAATATACTGACATGCTAATACATGAATATACCAACATGTTAATACATGAATATACTAATAAAGTAATACATGAATATACTAATATACTAATACATGACTATGTTCTTCTTTCGGCTTTTCTTGGTTAGGGGTCACCACAGTGGAACACCAGTCCGCTAATGATTGGCAGTAGATGTTTTATGGGTGCCGAGGTGCCAGCTCGATGCCCAACCTTCAGCAAAGGCACATCCATTCTATGCATGTCTTTCGAATGCCACTTGACCATGGGGAGGACATGCAGACTCCACACAGAAGGTGCTCCAGCCGAGAATTGAATGGAGAACCTCTTGCTGTGAGGCAACAATGCTACCGCTGCACCACCGCGGCTTATACTAATACATGACTATACTGACATGTTAATACATGAATATACAAATATACTAATACATGAATATACTGACATGTTAATACATGAATATACTAATACATGAATATAATATACTAATACATGAATATACTGACATGGTAATACATGAATATACTAATATAGTAATACATGAATATACTGACATGTTAATACATGAATATATTAATATACTAATACATGAATATACTGACATGTTAATACATGAATATACCAATATACTAATACATGACTATACTGACATGTTAATACATGAATATACTAATATATGAATAATGTAATATACTAAAGTGCTATTACATGAATATACTGACATGTTAATACATGAATATGCTAATATACTAATACATGAATATACTGACATGTTAATACATGAATATACTAATATACTAATACATGAATATACTGATACGTTAATACATGAATATACTAATATACTAATACATGAATATACTGACATGTTAATACATGACTATACTAATATACTAATACATGAATATACTAATATACTAGTACATGAATATACTGACACGTTAATACATGAATACACTAATATACTAATGCATGAATATACTGACATGTTAATACATGAATATACTAATATACTAATACATGAATATACTGACATGTTAATACATGAGTATACTAATATACTAATGCATGAATATTGTAATATACTAATATGCTAATACATGAATATACTTATACTCTACTCCTTGTAAAACTTATGGGAGGAGGTTTCTATACTGCTACTTTGATAGACACAAAAAAGTTACAGGAAACTTTGAGGTAGCAAAACATTGAAAAACATGCCACTCTACTTCTCAAGTTACTGTGGGTGTGGGAGGTGCTACTTTACGTGCATATCCAGTCTTTACAGCTGTGCAATACCTACCTGTAGCACCTCAGTATCTCATTGTTTCACTTTTTAATAAAATTATGAAATGTTATAATGCTGGTGCAGTCCAATATTATAGCAAAATTTATTACAGATCCTGTCAATATTCTAATTCTAAAAAATGGGATATGGAATCGCCATCATTAAATGTAACAGGGAAGTTAAAATTCACAATACTCTTAAGGAGTAAGAAGAAAGTGAGCATTGTCTCTCTCTCTAAGTGATCAATTTGTATCCAGAGCCTCTTAGGATGAAAGTGCTGCCCTGTCAGTTTAGTGTACTCGTGGAACCCAATGTATGCAGCCCATTCAGTTAAGGATTGCAGTTTCTGACAGTAAACTAAATGTAAATAAAGTAGCTATTAGACCTATATCAGAGGCTGTAATGACCTGGGAAATGCAAATGTAATAAATGACTTCATTTCACTCTATGAAGCAGAATGATTAAAATCCAGTTATAGCATAACAATGCTGAAATATCACTGCTGCTGACTGCATTTTCACTATTCATAAATTCACAGATTTGGGATGGGGTGTATGAGGTGAAGGTGGTAGTGGCATATGTGAATTTGCACCCTCAGCAGGTAATGTGTAAATTCAGACCCTTGGGGTAGTAGTCCCTTCCTCTGTCACTGGGAATGATTTATATTTTTGCATTTTATACATCTCTATCAAGTAGAATATTAGCATTGCAGCTGATACATTTCCTGTAATCTGTTTATACCTGTGCCATGACTTTATATCTAGTCAATGCATATAATACAGTTCTAGATTTTTGCATAGCTCATATATCATTATTCAGTCAGAGAGCACAGGACTCTTGTTATTGGGTAAATATTTGACAATTAATTCAGCTTTTGCTTGTCTTACTGTTGATGCATGTAGCTGTTTTCATTATGTTAAGTATTGGCTTTAAGAGCTAAAAGATTTCCATCATTATTACTTATACTGTCTCAGATATGCACTTTCAAATTAACCTGCAACATAAGAAGGATATTCTGTTAATGTATTTATTTGAATTTGCTAAATGAATGGGTGGGCTGGTCCAAGGAAGCTTTTCAGCCATGATCAGGTCAAAGGCAAAGCAAATACAAACATGAAAGAATGAAAATAACACAATACAGCAAGATTATATAAAAAAAAAAAACAAGCAAACAAAAAACCCAAAAAACAAAACAAGAAAAAAAAACAAACACTTGGAACATTTTTCAGGTTCCAATATATAATGAAATAATACACCTACCATCCACAACAGTTGTAAAGTGGCTTTCTTAATAGATGGCTGTGTTAACAATATGCACAGCCATCCAAATCCTTACCTCATCAGCATTCTTAGATTGGGAGATGGTGGACAGTGGAACCCACTGCAAAAATATTTCCAGGCTCCATAGCAAGTAGCAAAATTAAACAAAATGCACTCATTAATACACATATTTTTATCAGCTTGATATCAAATTCATAACATTTACAAACTTTTACAATTTTCATAAATCAAGCAAGCTCAACATGTTACAACTTGTATACCTTCTCAGGATCAAATATCGGAAAAAAGCAGTTACAGTGACTGAATATCTGCAATAGCAGGTAATCTCACTAATGCTAGAAAATACATGACATTTAAGTTATCAAGGATATAAATAAAGAAATCAGAATTATTTACTAGAGGTTCAGAAGAAGGATGGAATGTTTGAAGAAGAAAAGGTCCAGAATTTATTTTACGCCTACACACACATACACACACACATACACACACACACACTGTTCTTCCATAGTTTCCAATCCCAGTCCTTTTGCAACATATCTGGGCTGGGATGGTAATGATGCCATAATTCTACAGTCTCACCCACTATATCCTCTTCACAAAACAAATCAGCCAGCTTTCTTCTCAATAATACAACCTTGAAAAAGTAAATAACAGAGACCTAAGGTGTTAGACCAGATTTCAGCTTTTCTAACTTTTCAGGTTCTTCTTCATATTTTTTACTCAGATGAAAAAGGAACCCTGTTTGTGGCTAGGCTAATGAGCTCAGTTTTAATTGAGCATATAACCCTACCTTGCAGTTTGACAGTTTCCAAATTCCTTCAAACTGTTATATTCACTTAACAGTTCATTATGTATTGTGTTTAATAATATACAACAGCAGGATTATCACAATGACCTGGTTGTTGTGTAACTCAGGACAGTTGTCACATGTCCTTCAACCAGATAGCAAATCGAACACTATGCCATTCAATCTTATTCAGCTTCAAAGCAAATGTTCAGAAGTCCTGGATCTTTGCAGCTGTATGCAGTAATTTTCTGCTGCTACCTTCATGTAATATGGACTCTGGCCTTTGCTCATTTTAAGAATTTTCTTCTCACTCCATTTCCAGAGTTCCTTGTTTATAAGTATTTTAACTTCTTGATTTAATGCATTCTTTACTATTTCTGGCTTGTTACAGTATTATTTTCATTTGTGAAACACACACGTATATTTCTCTCTCTTATTTTCACTGATTTCTTTTTTTACTTTGCCTAGGCAAACTGTTTATGTAAAATATGTTTCTTTGCTGGACTCTGCCTTTGACTTTGTCTCTGTATATGTCATACCTATTTTACCTGTGCTGTTGTATGTCACTTTTATCATTTTTCCATTATCTATCAAAAAGATTTTGTTTCACTTGGCACGTTTTACTCTCTTCTGGACATGAAACTCTGCGAGGGTACTTTCCATAACAATATCTCTGTTCTATTTTATAATCTTTGTTATTGTAAAATTTAGTAGCACAAACATATGTCTCTATCTTTTTTCTTCTTTTATGCCTTTGATTGTTCTTTAGCACATACTTCTTTTATGCATACATCTCTACTGTTATTTTTTATTTTACATTCTCTGATATTTTTAGCATGTAGGCCTGACATTGCAAGCAACCTTGCAGTGTCTAGAACTTTCTCTGGAGTTATGCCTGTATTGATGATGCTAGCCTGCCTAAGGAACATATCTGTTTTTTTTTATGTGTTTATTAACCAGGATTGATACACTAATCTCAGTGGACCACTTTCAGGCTCAGCCTGGATAAAAGTCAATGCAAAGTACAAATAAAGAAAAAAAATATATAAATATATGGAAAAAGAACATTCAAATCATAATGTAAAATACAAAGAGAAAAATGCAGATACAGAGGTTCATAGGTGTGTACTAGGCTAACGGCCCTGGAGCCTATATAAGCCTAGCCCAAGAAGATTCCCTGGCACATGCTGCCCAGAGTTAGTTCCCAATGCCCCTGTTAAGCAAGGCCACTGAAGTGATCCCTGGGGTGAACTTCCTATTGCCCACCCACTCATCAAGATTTCTCTTAAAGAGTGCCAGTGAAGTGCTCTGCAAATCTTTAAGGTACGGACATATATATTTAGATATATGTACATACAACATATAAACACTTGCCAGGAATGAGATTGAAATCCCTGCCTATGTAGTTATTGCTACTACATTGTTCCACATTTATCACACGCGCCACAGAGATTATATGATGAGTTGGTCTGCAAACTATAAAATAATAAATATATCTTGATAAATATGGAATGCATAATTCTGAAAACAGCAAAGTGGCAGACATTAGTAAATGTTGCAGGTTGGATCTTAGATAGTTAGAGGTTGTAGTGTTCGAGACAAAGTCTTGAGAATGCAGAGTGCCTTGAGCATATATCTGCCTTTGTGCTGTGTGTTAGCTCAATGAATAAACACAATTGGTGAGTGTATATTTGAGTTTTTGGTCAAATCTTATTTAAGTGATGTTCCCCTTACTGATGCAGTTGCATTTAGCTTGGCAGCTGTGGGCTTTTAAGAGTGGGTACTACTTGTGGCTTGGGTTGTTTTGATTTGCCAGTGAACTCATAGTTTACTGCTATGGATTTTCACTTAGTGTATTTGCATGTGAATTCATTTTTCCTGTACTGCACTTCATATTTGTGTATTGCACATATTTTATTATTTTGGGGCTAAGAGTAACTTTTCTGAAACATAACTAAATTAGTCTTCTGATCATGGAATGGTTTCATATATGTGATATATATTTTCTCCTGCAATTGTAGAAGAGTGCTGTGAATCTGCAGACTGCAGATGTGTGAAGGGCTGTAATTGTTAAAACCTGATATTTTTTCTCCAGCTTGTCCATTGCTATTCTATGCATGTTAATTGCTTTTGTTCAGTGCTGGCAACTCTGGACTTTCTCGTGGCACATTTTACCTATATGCATTCATTTTATTGTTAATTCTTTGGTTTCTGCTACAGAATTCTGTCTTATGTCATATGTTGTCTATCTTTGTTTTCTGATTTTTTTCACAAAATTAACTGAAAAATTGTTTAACATTTGTTGTTTTATATAAAATCTGTTTCTTTTTCATGTAGAGAACTCACACGTTTATTTAAAATAATAAATTTACATTTTTTAGTAACATAAACTGTTTTATTAAATAAAGTACTTTTCATCACTTCTAGTTTATGGACTGCCACATATAGGCAAGTCAAATATAGTAAATTCTACATTTCACTTTTTGAGGCTGGCCAGTTAACTCCACCACCCCACTCCACTCCACCCCTCCCATTGACAAAATAGCCTTAAAATACATTTGCTGCACTTGGTAGAGGCATTGCATGGAGAAGGCTTTTCTTTTACATCAAAGGGAAGTTTTAAACACACAAAGAATTTTCATATTGAAGAACTGTACAGAAAAGTGACTACACACTATAGTAAAAATTCAAACTGATGGTTTTATAATCTTTTCTTTTAAAATCGATACATGATTTTAATATAGCTCGTAGGAGAAAAGCAAAAGCCAATGGATAATCATTATGCAATGAGGCTTATGCAGAATATATATATATATATATATATATATATATATATATATATATATATATATATATATATATATATATATATATATATATATATATATATATATATATATATATATATAATCTATCCCTAGTTTTCAGCATAGGCAATAAAAACCTCATGCCGGTGTTATTAGTCAGTCAGAGTACTTCTATGTTTTTCTGTTGAAGAAATTACTTTCTAGGTATGTACTGAGTCTCTATATTTGAAGCAGACATGTTTGGGTGCCTGGACATTGCATTAGCTTTAATTTAATCTGGGTTACATGGTAGGGCATCTCAGTTATCTCAGTTATCACTTCTGCCTACTGGTGTTTTTTGTGGGAATTTTATGTATTGGCTTGAGCACCACAGAGACATTTCAGCACTGACAATAAAAGATTGGATTTGGTGTACTAACTATCTAGATATCTATGTTTTACCATATGGATAGATTTTGTAACTGATCATTTTTCACATATTTTCGACAACAATTTGTAGGGATGTAATTATATTTTCTCTTTATGCAATTATCTTTTTTCATCTGATGAAAAATCAGTGCAACAAATATCTTTCACAAATTATTTTGCCTAATCAGCAAATAAGTTTAAACTGTACAGTTGGTTATATTAGCTGAAATTAATAACACACTAAACAAATTTCTTGGTTAACAAAAATATCTTACACTTAGCTAAAAGTCTTTACTTGTCTATAGGTTATGGTGGTTTTAGCCTCTTCATCTTTGACTTGTATTTAATAGTTATTTACTTCATAAAATTAGCAAGTGTAATAAATTATAAAATTGAGAGGCAATCTCAAATGTATTGCTATTTTAAATGCATTAAATTTATTAAATCCCAGCATATACATCCAAAATGTCTTGTATAACTTATTTAAAAGGATAAGATAGATGGAAGTTAGAAAGAAGATCTTAATGCTGGCCAAAATTCCTCAGGCTTTTGGAAACTTCATATGAACTAACACTGTTAGAACTTTAATAAATAATCTTAACTATAAAAAAAAACTGGTCAGAAATGTAGTAGTTCTGTGTATTTAAATCCTTGCAATACATATAATACTTTATTACAAACCCAACAAATAAGTTGTAATTTGAATCTGTCATTCATGTACATCCTAATGATAAATTCCATTATGACAATAGTGATGCACATTTCATTTCTAGGCATAAGGAAATAATATCTCTGCTAAAGGTAATTTGTTTTTTTCAATAAACCTATTCCTCTTTCTAATATGTATAAATTACACCTTGCTATTACAACCTCAAGTTTTTAATTATCATAAATATTGTTAGAATTTTTCAGGGCTAGGTAGTCACAAGCACTATGCATCTCAAGATGGTTGCAAACTTGGTCAACCAAAGATAAATAATAATAATTAAAAATATACAATGCCGGAAGTTTGTTAAACAGTAATTATCAATGCTTATTCTTCTCAAGATGGCAAATTAAAATATAAAAAATAAATAAAATACCCCCAAAAAATTATACCTTAATTTATCCATGACTGCAGCATGCACAGCATTATAGCTACAGCAAAATTACAAAATACCTTACTTATCTAGTATTCTGTATAAGTATTTTAGTGACAAATGTCAGACCATATTGTTTACTGCAGTGAAATTGTTTGTACTGAATATACAAAAAGAGCTTTTGCAAAGACATTGTACAGATACAAGTGGAAATTATTCAAAACACTGTACCTGATAAATAAATACAGAGTACAAAGGCCTTGTAAGATAAAACATGCATAAATGTCATGTTTAGGACATTACCCCATTCACCAGTTCACTAACCATGACACATAATTATTTTTCATTGTATCTTCCATACTCAGTCTCAACATACAAAGGAATTGTTTATTTTATTTTGTTTCATTATGTGACCTGGTGGTTGGACTGAACCAGATGAGCTCTTTGAGCTACAACTTTCTCCCACAAAAAAAACAAAAACAAAAAACCCCAAAAAATAAAAGGGTGAAACACCCATTATGTATCCAGTTTTCAAGATTACTGGGGAATTAGAAATTAGAAATTAGAATGTATATATTCACACATCAGTGACATCTCAGAAGCATCACTGAGTATATACACACAAAAAACTGCAGCCTGTATGTGCAGATAGTGTCAAATTTCTTTAATCTATCTGATTTAAAAATTTTACTCATCAGTTAACAGAGAAATGGATATATTTTAAAAGATTAACTATTCCATTTCTGTAGTAAACATTGGAAGATCACCTGTTTGATGTGTGTGTGTGTGTGTGTGTGTGTGTGTGTGTGTGTGTGTGTGTGTGTGTGTGTGTGTGTGTGTGTGTGTGTGTGTGTGTGTGTGTAATGATTCTTATTAAATCAGGTCACAACCAGGTATCCAGACTATTTGTCACTTGTCAACTTAATATTTGTCTTACCAAACCAAATCCTTTTTAAGCTTACCAGAGCAAGATCCATGGCTCTCATACCTCTTAACTATACAGATTTTCGCAGAATGTCCAGATTTTTTTGCCTCATTTTTGGTCTGCTTTTCATAAAAGTATGTTTTTCTGGCAAATTAGTGGCACATCATTAAAGACTGAAGTTAGAAAATAATGACAGACTTCATACCCTTCAGAAAATTCATGCTAATGCAAAATATGTTATTCTATCAGCTTTCTAAGTTCATAAGAGCAATATTTAAAAATTGTCCCTATTTTTGGTCCTCTGTCCCACTTTCATTTATGGCTTTGTCCAGATTCTTGCACTAAGTGGTTGAGAGGTATGATGGCTCTTGATAACTCTGAAAGCAAAATGAGGGAACAATTACAATTTGTTGGATAGAGGAAAGAAACACATTAATCAGTAAACTGTATTTTATTGTCAGAAATGATAGTGCATATCACTTATTTTTTTTTTTACTTAAGTAATTTATAATCTGGAGTAAAAGGATCATAGGAAATTACCAGGCTATTGACCTGGAGGTCATTTTAAGCCTAGCTGTTTCAACCCAATGTAATACCATGGAAATGCTAGTCAGTACCCCAAATTGCACTTAATGATAACTGCCCACATCCAGGAGGGTTGTGGACACTATCCCCAGTAAGAATTTACAGTGCTCATTCACTTGTCCAGGTTCCTCTTGAATGTTGTCACAGAGGTGTTCTATTTCACTTGAATTGGTAGCCTGTTCTAAAGACATGGCAGTCTCTGGGAGATAAATCTGTCCCTCCAACATGTCCTATTTAATTCGTAGGCCATATTTAGGTTGCTGGAATGGGTAGCCCTAATCCCATTTGATTTACAGATATGTAGCAAGTTCATTAGGTTTGGGTCTTGGATTGCTCTGTAGGCCAGGCAAAGTCTCCCCTAAGAAGTCTATATGATGCAGAGTTTAGTGACAGGGACTTGTCTGCATAAAGCACATGCTGGAGCCCCTTGATCTTCTTTGTTAGAAACCTCTGAGGTCTCTCGAGTTGCTGCAGGTGCTTTGTACGGTACATGCCGTACATGTTTGTCTCTGTGATTGATGTGGTTTTCTTACTCCTTCTATACAAAAATAAATTAAAGTACAGTCTGGTGTGGGTCACACTGTTAAATATAACTTGCACAAATGCTGAATGTAGCCATTTAGCCATAACTTCAGTTTATTTAGGACAGTCACTTCAAGAGCAAAATGTCAGTTCCCTAAACATGTACTAAACCTGGATCAGAGCAGAGGATACACCATGACAACTTACATCAGATCATTTCATTGAATAATGCATTATAGAATAACAGTAACAATCTTGTGTGATTCAAGGGGATTGTACTGCATAAAATATAGGAATGCAATGAAAAACATAGGGCCAGATTCATTAACACCTACACTAAGTGTACATAATCTGTATTCAAGAACATAAATCCCTACCACAGTTTTGTGCTTTCTAGTCACTCAGAAAGATTATACTAAGTGTACATGTAGTCTACACTTTGTGGTAATCTTTATGAATTCCCCCTCGATATTTAAGTCTGCAAGAAGATCAGTAGAATTAGAAGGAAGAAAATGTCTTTTTCACTCTCCTGCATCATCGTTTGGTTTCTGCTCCTGTGCTCCCATCCAATGCCAGGACTACCAGCTTTTTTTAACACCCCTCACTGAGGTTCACTTTACTGATCTACCCATTTCCCTCCTCCCTCTATGGTGTGCATGGTTGCACTTGAGGGGTAGGTGTGCAAGGAGGATGTGTGGAAGTTTGAACTGCCTCAGCAGTAGCTCAGGCATGTCCATACCCTATTCTCCAGCCTCCACCATAGATCACTCATAGTAACAGTCTTGCAACACTCCCACACCCTGGGATGAGCACGCCCATCCCTGCCTACCACTCCATTAGTCACCAGCTGCTAAATGAACCCAGGTCAGCTGGGATGGGCTGGGCTTTAGTCAGAGGTTTATCCCCCTTCATCACTCGAGTTATAAGTATATTTCTGAAAAAGCCAGTACCGAGATGGGCAATTTTAAGACCTTGATACTATTGGGTCTGTTTGCTCCTTATTTACCTCAAACAAAAGTTACCAGCACACAGTAGGTCATTGTGATAGAAATAAATAAATGCAACAGGGTAGAACATTTTTTTTTTAAAAGGGGGCCTGTACCACCCTCAGCCACTAATCTCAAAATAAACTATTTTCACCATTTCAGACAAAAAGGAATGAATACATTTTCTTTTGTCCTTTCCTTTTCTGCAAGTTAGGATGACCTTGGGATACTGTATTTAGAGTTGTGGGGTAAACCTCCCACATTGGAACATTGCAGAGGGTGGAGTTGCTCTGCAAAACTCTTCACGATAAATATTCCTTCAAGTAATATGCAATGATTAGAGAAGGTGGTAGAAAAGTCTGGTAAGCAAGTCAGGCAGCAATAAACAGTAAGGAACTACCTTTGATTCTTTTCCTTTTGCTAGATCCATCATTTAAGAAAACATCAGCATTAGTGGATAGAGTGGCTGAAATACCACAGGCTTAAAAAAAACAAAGTAAACCCATATTTCCTGCTAGTGATTTATAGGAGGGGGTTTCCCTTCCCTCTATTTAACTAACCTTGTTCCTTTCCTTTACATACTTTGCAGCAATACTATGTCTCTGTTCCTGTATGACCTTCGGAAACTGCATGTTGTATTCCAGAATACTTGTAACAATTTTCTCCTAGAGAGGGAGAATGACCAAATTGTGTCTGGGATCTGCTTCTTTCAGGATGTATCCAAGCACTTACTAGCTTTGGCAATGGCCTTTTCATTCTACAATTTAGTTTCCAGTTCCACATTATTTTCTTTGTCTTTCCATTTGACTTTAGTTTCATCTAGTTTGTTCTTCATCCCTTGGTTAATGTATGTGAAGCTTGTTTCATTTTTCTATATTTACATTTTAATGGTAACCTCTTTGCCCATTTTTATTAATACTCCAAGATCTATTGTTATGTTGACTGTCCCCCTCCATTGTCTGCTTTGGGTTGTATCTTGGTATCATCTGCATACTTATAAGGCTCCTTATGATAAGACTGAATTTTAAATAACTGATACACATAATGACGCTAAAAGTCTAAAAGCAAAAAGAAAACTAAAACCATAAATCCTTAAATAATAATGAATGTACACATAAAAGTAAATACAAAATGTGTAATTAACCCACCAAAAACAAGCACATAGCTATTATTTTTCTACTGAAATTATTTTCCTTTGCTCTAGGGTTGTGCAATCCTGGATTTAGAATATGTATTTGGGGGGACACGAGTACAGCGACCCCTGCAGAGCACAGTTTACTTATTTTCATTTGGAGTGTTATATGTGTTGTTTCTTTGAAGAAACATCGCTCGTGTCTCAAACACATGGCAATATTATCTTGAGGAGGCAAGTGCTCACATTAAATATGAATAAAACACATTTCAGTTACACATCAACACAAAAGCATTTTCTGCAGGAGTGTACCCCCCCCATACTCTTCACAGCACCTTACTTACGTAGCTACTTCTTGTTTGCACTGACTTAGAGAAAGAGAAGAAAGTAATATCATTTTTTACCACTGTTTTCTCCATCAGCGAGATGCTGTCACATATGCTAATGGTACAAATGTATAGAAGAACCCATGCTCAAAGGAATTATGACTGAGTAAATAAAAGACGAGCAAAAGACACACAGGGAGGTGTGCTTCGGCAGGTGCCTTAGAAGGACTTGTATGGAAATTATGCCAAGCTCAATGGCTTGTGTTTGCAGTCATGACGTATATCTTCACTTTTATTTCAGGGTTTTGAGTATCAGACTTTTGTAGTATTCAGGATTTTGGATCACTGTTATGAGATTCAATCATTTCAAATGCAGTCCTAAGATTGTGACCCAGCTGCTTCACCCCACTATCCACTGGTAGAGTCCTCTTTACTATTATCCTTTCAGCTCTCCTTCTGGCCATCTTTCCACTCATTTCACAATCTCTCTCCTACTCCTAACCCTCACCTCTTACTCAATAGCATTTTGCTTATTCATTTATTTTTAAAAGATATTTAGGTATTATTAAATAAAACATAACCATTACAATCTAGGTTTCTAGATATTATACCTCAAATTGTTAAGAATAGGTAGTAGGATTGTAAGCCATTCACTGAATCATATATTAAGCATATATTCAATCTTACTCTCATGATCAAATCCATTTTACTTAATTTTAGTCACTAAATAATATTTCCCTTCTTCAATGTTGCTATTCCCACCACAGTCACTATTTACCAGCCAGATGCCAACTCCTGTCCTACAGCTAAAATTTTGGAAAGGCTGCTTTACAGGTAAATATTAGAATATATTCAGAAGTCTGACATATTCACGGAGAAATAGCATAGATTGTGTACCAGCTACAGTACATTAACACTATATACTTTGGCTAATCAAATCTATGATGGTATGAACATGGACTACTCACAGGTTTCATAATCATCCCTCTTAAATGTGCATTTGACCACCAACTACTTATTCAACAGCTTGTCAAAATTAACTGTGCAAAAGAAGTAACTTAGTGGTTTGAAAACGGCTTCAGCAAAAGGACCGTTGTACTTTAGCTTATCAATGTTATGTTAGAGACAGGGTTTACAACAAAAGGAGTCCTACATGGCTCAGTGCTAGAATCACGGCTGTTCTCTCGGTTTATCAATAGTCTATCATATATTTACCTCAGTATCACCTGAGCTCTGCATGCATATAAAATGTATTTATAAGAGTCTATAGCTCACCCAGTACAGTAAATGACATCTACATGTGGATTTTGTCAAGATATGCAATTGGCTGACATCTACTATGCTAACTGCTAATATACAAAAATCTGCTGCCATGATATTAGGAACTCAGAAGCTACGCAACGCAGCCATGCTCAGACTTTAAATATAAATAATTATTAAGGAATAGCCATATCTTCAGATAAGCTACAAAGGTATTGGTGGATTATGTTAGGTAACAAGACATGCAGAACAATAGGCTGACAAAGTTCTAAAACTAATAAAAGTATCTTATCTAATGTACTACCTACTTACTACTGAAGCTTAAACATCAATTGCCAAAAATGTCCTCATTCCATGTCTCGTATGAGTTACAACTAATCTGCTTAAATTCCCAATCAAATATTGACAACATTCAGAGAAGAACAAAGTACAGAGATTCATTTATCTATTGTATAAGGGGGAAATACCAGTGTAATACTATACAGAAAGCCACATTTCTACTAGTTGAGGCAAGAACACATGTTTTCACTAAATAGTCTAACTTTCAAACTATTAAATGAAAGCTACTGCCAATCTATAAAAAAAAAATACTCTTAGTCAAAAACATTGATATATCCAAGGAAGTCAAGATCACCTACACATACAAAGACCCCTATGCACAACTAGCAACAACAGAAACAGGCTTCTGCAAAACTGGGCTTGTATTAAGGAATACTCAACAGGACAATTTACAAAGATCTAGTAAACTAACTCTCTTTTGAAACCTAATGAAAGTGCAAATCACCAGCAAGTGCAAGTACATCCGCTATAGGGACCTCTGTTAGACGTAGGGAATTGGTGTCTAAGCTATCCTACGAAAAAAGCAGACATCATGATGAGATGGCTAGTATCCTTGCATATAATAACAGTGACTGCAGTCATGTAAAAGCACAACTATAGTAGTCATTAAAGTGTATTAGTTGTAGTATACATGTACAGAATGCAGTGGTTGTCATCATTGTTATCAGTCCCCTTTTTCACATTTTATATGGGGTTGGGATAGCACATCAACCTTAATTAATGTGACCAAATCACCTAAAACCAGTGTTTACTAATTTGTGTAAACAGAATTCATATAAAAAGCACAACTGTAGAGTTATTGAAGTGCAGATGTTGGTTATAAGGTAATTCGAATGTAAATGTTGTTTTAAAATGTAACCCAGAAGGTAATTTGTTTGTACATGTTGGTCTGAAAAGCTATTGCCTCTTGTTCTGGTATGTGGCTAAAATGAGTCTTTGGACCAATTAATTTACCTGGTTAATAAAGTTAGATCGATAGATAGATAGATAGATAGATAGATAGATAGATAGATAGATAGATAGATAGATAGACAAACCAAGTCCAATGCTTTATTGAAAGTGAACTAGACCATACTGCATTGTAGCCCAGTAGTCAAACAGGATTGTTTAGAATTGTCTGTATGTTCTGGCAATGAATTCATGCTAATTCTTGTTTTTGAATTGGTTTTAGTCCAGACATGTTGCCAAACTTTCATTAGGACCTTTTTCTATCACCTTTTCTTCTACCAGCATCATGTTTATAATTTCCATTGTTGATTCAGCAGCCTGCTTTATGGACAAGCGTATCACTATCTTCTTCTCCACTGGCATCTCTCTAGTGACCAGAGATTTACTAAGCAGTGCTGTTAGATGTTTTACCAGAATGCTAGCTAGATTTTTAAGATTTTCAGGAGTATCTTGTGAAACATCTAGGTCTTGTCTTACTCATCTTGGCCAAACCATATTCCATCCTTCTGGATTTCAGCTGTCCATGCCTTTCTCTATTCTCTCTTCTTTTTTCTATTCCCTTCCAATATCCCTGCTTTCTTCTAACTTCTTTCCAAGTTCCTTGTAGTCCACCTACTTCAAGGCTTATACAGAGGCCTTAATATGATGTGGCCATTGTTTGCTAGTTGACTGCTGTACTCCCACTTGCCTTATTCCTTTGGTTGTGCGCAGTACTGTGTTAGGAATTCTACCGATCCTAATGTAATCCTGTACAATCCAGGGGAACCTTTTTCTGTTTGTGTTCCCTTTTCACCTCTGGGCCTATTAATGTTACAATCTGTTTAAAAAAAAAAAAAAATTAAGTTCCCACAATCACTGCATTTTTCATCTTTCTGCTTTCTCAAATCATGCATATTCATTCAGTATATTAGAATGCCAATGAAGGGAAGAAGTTAAGAGGGCAAGAGCAATGTAGAAAGGAAGAGTGAAACAGTGAGAAGAGTCGATATCTGACTTTCAGAGGGGATGGCGGAAAGGAAGGACTGGGTATTGGTGGAAAGGAAGGATTTGGTATTGGGGAAAGGAAGGATTGAGTATTGATGTAAAAGAAGGATTTAGTATTGGTGGAAAGGAAAGATTGGTTATTGGGGAAGAATTTGGTATTGGTGAAAGGGAAGAATTGGGTATTGGGGGAAAGGAAGTCTTGGGTATTGGTGGAGTAGGGGAAATTAACATTAATACCATATGTGCTGTAACTAGATTGTGGTGGTGGTGCTGCGGTAGCGTTGTCGCCTCACAGTAAGATGTTGTCTTGTTCGATTCTCAGCTAAAGCGTCTGCTGTGTGGAGACATGCGTGAATGGGTGTACCTTCATTGAAGGTTGTGCGTCAGGGCTGGCAACTCGGCACGTAAAAATCTACTGCCAATCATTAGCGGACCGGAGTTCCGCTGTGGCGATCCCTAACCGGGAAAAGCCGAAAGACACAACAACAACCATATGTGCTGTAACTAATAAGACTTGTGGCTTACTTAGCTTTATCTGAATAAAATAATTGTTTTAAAACAATTAAAATGAAAGGCTAATGCAGGGATTTGCTTTAGCAACTCAATTAAGTCTGCTTTTAACACATTTAAATTGCTTAACTTTGCTTTTGAAATAACATATTTATGGGGAGATTTGGATTCACTCCACTCAAGCACAGTTACTTAACCTGAGCCACTTTTATAACATTGTTATAGCCAAATCCTTTCCACCAATACCCAATGCTTCCTTTCCACCAACTTAAATTCGACCTCCATGTACACCACTGTATTAAAAAAAACACATAAAGCTTGACCTTCTTTATAGAAACAGAAAGTTCCTTTCCCCAATTCCAGGATCTGACTCACCCAGGCTTATCTACTTCCAAACCTCTACTACAGCTCTCAAATCCTTACAAACTTATAGTCCTCTGGACTATCCAATCTTGAAACCACATACAACAAAGCTGCCAGATTTGCAGCCAACCTGCCACCAAAATCACACCGCTGTCTTGCTTTCCAAACTATCAGCTGGTTAGAGGTTCCTAACTAACTCTTATTTGCTCAGCTTCTCATCATCCACACTATTCTAAACAAACCCTCCTCCTGCCCTAGCATTTCCCCTCTTGTCTCCCTCTATAACCCGCCACACTCCCACAGAAGTTCAGACCATTTTCTCTTACAGATTTATAAATCTAAAAAATCACTTGGAGAAAATGTTTGCAGCTATGTTCCTGCCCTGTCATGGAATACGCTTCCCATACCCCTCAGCAATATTTCCCAAGTTCATGAATTCAAGACAGCTCTCAGAAATGACCTACACAGCACCTGGAGATGCCACTGCACTCATCCCAGCTGAATCCTTCCCTAACCGCCTTCCTCCCTTATTCTTCTCCCTCCCTCTCATTCCTTCCCACATCTTTTTACTCTTTTTCTCTAACTTCCTCTGTATTACAACAATAACAACTATTGCTCTCCATACCCCTCCAGATTCTTGCCCCCAGTAATCTGACTCTAACTTTCTTCTACTAATCTGACACTGACTTTCTTTCTTCTTCCCCCTCTCTTATTTCCCCTCATACATTAACTTGGCAAACTAACTGCAATAATTATCATATTACACCATTATAATCAATTCTTCTACAATTCTGTCACTTTATTCTTACCCACCTCCTCAGTACTCACTACTAATTTGAAATGCCTCATTTGCTGAGTTCCCTAACTTGTACTGTGATTGGTCATCAGTTTTTACCTTATTTGTGTATACACTTTTTATTGTGATTATTATAGTTCCAAAACACATACACACAACACAAGCACACCAAACAAACAACAATCCACACACATACACCTAAAATCTTACATCTAACCCTACACTAAACTATACACACACCACTAACTATCCACTTACCTTAACCCAAACCCTAACCCTCACGTCCACACAATCGCAGACTTACCTGACCCACGCCCTGACCCTAACTCACCTAACCCGCCCTAACCCTCATGTCCACAAAATCGTACACATACCTAACCCGCACCCTAACCTAACTAACCTAACCCGCACTCAATCGCACACTTACCTGAACCCGACCCGTAACTTTCCACCACAGTGCTGAAAATACTGAAGCAACAGAAATGGACAACCAAATTCTTTCCCTAGGAAAAAATTTGGTTTTCTGTTGCTTCGATATTTTCAGCTTTCGCTGAATAGGGGTCGATATTAGAACATTCGAAGTTTTGAAACTTCTTTGTTCTAATATAGACCCAATATTTTACTCTACTCCTGTGCATTTTTTACTTATACAACTTGTATTATGGAGCTTTTCTCCCCAGGCCTCCACTGAAAAACAGTGCATCCCTGTCAACAAATGGCAAATAAATAATAAATAATAAAGTTCTTGACCTGGGGCAGTCAGTAGATGCTCTTTACTTAAACTTGAGGGGAGAATTTGATATAGCACATTAATAAATCGTCTATAAATTAAATCTGTATATTGTTAATTGAATCAAAAACTAGCTTTGCATCTGGATGTTTAATGTATGAGTTGTTGAAACTCTGTCGGACTCTAGATATGTGCTACAGTAGGTTCAATGCAGCTTGGTAATGGACCGATACTTATTAAATATTTTTATATTTACATTTTCAATGCATTCTACAAAATGGTGTTGCAAGTTTTCCAGTGATACAAAAATAGCTTTGCCAGTTTTAAGCATCTATGATGAAGAAATCTTGCAAATACAAATTGATGAGTCAGTAATGTGGTTTACTTAAAATGGACTATTTTTCAACATTAGGATGTGGGGACTGTAGAGTGTAGAAGTGAAAACAAGGACTATTCCTATACAGTTACTATATTGTTTTCAGCTAAGTTGAATACTACAAAGACTTAGAAGTCATAATAACAAAGAACCTTCCTTTGATTCCCATGTACTAAGCATCTATACAAAAGCACATGACAGGAGTAGACTTTTTTCATACAGTGCTTTTATGGGTTCCAGGTATATTTATATCCATTTATGGCACATTGATTAGATTATACATTGAACATTGGTCTTCTTTTGGTATGTACTCTATTTCCATTGTTAAAACATTAGGACATATCAAATATGGATCTTTTTTTAATGTATTTTGTTACCATTGCTAGGAAATTGGAATGTGTCCAAAGCCACATTCATTAGTAAGAGCGCCAATGTGAAAATGTTAAATTATATAAAGCATCTTCAAGTACTAAATTTATTCTGTATAGTTTGCAGACTTGTGAGGGGAGATCTAATAAAGGCATTTAGTAGACGTTTCTACTGTAATAGTATGAATACAAATTTGAATTTATAATATTCCAGCAGAAGTATTCATACATTTAATAAAACTTTGTGTTTTGTTCATTAATTGTGCAGTTACCTTAATAAAGAAAAAAGTATGTCATGCTGGGTAGCAGATAAACTGTGGAGTAAACTACATAGGGAAATTAAGGGAGTGACTTGGGGTCTGATTTTAATGACAGCAGACATTTAACTTTTTTTACCTCAACATTTATGTCATCATTTATGGGAGTGGGTCTATATCATATGAGCAAATGGGAAAAACCACAAATGCTCATAATCTCAAAAGTACCAGGCCTCAAAGTGCTTTTTCTGAGATTGTGGTACAGTGAAGAATGGGATATATGCCCTTTCCTCACTGTAGTGCGATCTCGGAGTTGGACTATATATTTAGTGGGGGGTGTGGGGAGCACAGCCCCCGACAATAGCAACTTCATGGTCCGGTATTTTTGAGATTGTGAGCATTTGCGGTTTTTCCTATTTGCTTAGATGATATAGACCCTATGGGATACAGGGTCCCCTGTTTAGGACATGGAGTCTTTCAACCATAACTCTGGTTTACCAAAGGAAGATTATAACAGTTAGATTCAGGGAAGATGTATATATTTTATGGTGAGAGGAAGGAGAAGTTAGGGGGTGGGAGCGGGATGTATAAGGCTAAGGAAATTACAATAAACTCTAGCAAATGGTAGTTCACTCAAAGATTGATTATAAGGATAAGCCAGAAATGTTAACAATTAGATTAGCAAAAACAGCAGAGAAAAGATTGTTACAACAAGCACACCAAGGCAATAGTGTCCACAGAGCAGATTTGTGATAGTGAAACTGTGTATCAGGGCCTAAAGGGCAACAAATGAAGGAAATGTAGCAGCCCATACTATAAAAATACTGGAGCTTGTTAAAAACTGTGTTATTGTTACTCAAAAGCAGTAATTCAGGACTGTATTTGTTAGGAGAGAAACATTAGCAGGTATTCAAATCAGTTGTAAGCAACTATCATAGCACTAACTAGTAGTAACGTGAAGAAAGGAAAAAAAAAAAAGCTTAGGACACAGTAGATTAGTGAGCTTCTGTTTAAACACACACACACACACACACACACACACACACACACACACACACACACACACACACATTATCATAATCAGGAACTGCAGAATATTTGTTGATTAAATGATCAACTACATATGTCAATTTTTAAGAAGTTCATATATAACAAATTTTGAACATGATAAACATGGTGATCGACATTCGAACTCCTTAACTTCTGGTTTTGCATGCCCGTGTTTCCTTTTATTTTTTTGCAGGGGGCAAGCCCCCCTGCACCCCCACAACTCCTGCATATTGTATATACCAGCATCAAGATCGCACTACAATGTGTTAAAGGATAAATTTCCTGATCCACACTGTACCGCAATCTCCATTCAGAAAATCGCCTTCGTATTAGTGAATGTATACTCACATTTGCTAATGTAAATTCGACCACTTTCAATTCAGTATTATGAGATGCTGAAAGCAAGCATTTGATGTAACACTATACGAAGATGTGCAGCTCCTGATTTTGATACTAAACACACACACACACACACACACACACATATATATATATATATATATATATATATATATATATACATACATATACATATACATATATACACATACACACACACTAATACATACATACATACATACACAATGCAGGGCTAACCACTCAGCAGTATGATCATTGGCTGTAGATGATTGTCACTGTCATGTGACACCCTGACCTCATGTGCAAAAAGGGGCTGTGGATGGATGGATACATAACACACACACACACACACACACACACACACACATATATACACATATACGCACACACACACACATATATATATATATATATATATATATATATGGATTCCTATCAGATCGCCGAATGATCATTTGACCGAAACTCATTTCACCAAGACCAAATGACTGAAAACTCATTTTGCCGAAAACTTATTTCACCGAAAATATTACAGGCAGTGTATATGCCCTTTTCCCCACTGTAGTGCGACCCTGGAATTTGAATATATAAGTAGGGGGGTGTGGGGGCACAGCCCCCCACCTAGCTTAGTTTTATACTGTCCAGTTCCTCCCACACCCCCCCACTTATATATTCTAACTCCAGGGTCGCACTACAGTATGGAAAAGGGTATATACACTGCCTGTACTATTTTCGGTAAAATGAGTTTTCAGTCATTTTGTCTCGGTGAAATGAGTTTCGGTCAAATGAGCATTCGGCGATCTGATAGGAATCCATATATATATATATATATATATATATATATATACACGATATATACACATACACATATACCTTAACAGTGTCAGTGGGTCAACAGGTAGCTGTTAGTGGTGGAAAGAAGATCAGAGGGCTGTGGGTTCTATTTCCACATCAGTTACTTGATACGGATACTGCAGCGCAGCATGGGGGGGGGGTCACTCCTGAGCATACCATCTTTAGGATGTAACATTACACTCATGTCCTATCTACCTGAGTTGGTAGTTGGTTATATGGATATAAAAGATCCCATGGCACTTATTGGAAACAGATGAAATAGACAAAGAAACAGACACACATTTGTTCATTTAAATATAAGAGTTTGGGTTTGTAGGAATACTTAGCAGATTCAGGAACCATGCTGCCAGGCAGCTGAATTCATTAATGAATACATCTTCTTCTTATTATTATTTCAGCTTTTCCTCGTTATGGGTCGCCACAGCGGATCACCTGTCCATTCATGAATGGCAGTGGAGTTTTTAAGGTGTCAAGTTGCCAGCCCGACGTCCAACCTTCCATGGAAGGCACACATGCCTAGAGCCAATTTAGAGTATCCACACCACCTGCAGTATGTCTTTGGGATGTGGGAGGAAACCGGAGCACCTGTAGGAAACCCATGCGACCACAGGGAGGACATGCAGAGTCCACACAGAAGGCATCCCAGCCAAGGATCGAACCGGAGAACCTCTTGCTGTGAGGCAGGAACGCTAACCACTGCACCACGGTGGCCACCCACTTTCACACAGAGTATATGAACATCTATACCCAATCAGCTGCAAACAAAATTTGAACTCCCTGTTTACACATTCCACTCTGTGTAAGTCTTTTTTTTCAGAGATTTTGTGGCAGTTGATCAATTTAGTGGTGCCTTCAGTGGCATATTGGACATAAAATAGTTATGTCGAAAACTTAGAACCAGTGCTATTTGTTTTACAGGAATAATTGATCATATTAATATCAAATGTGTCCTGAAGAAAGTACATGATGTCACAATATTTACACACTTAGTACTACACCAGCATGTTGCTGCTCTGATGCCAGACTTCTCCCAACTTTGTCCACCTTTTTCCATATTAACTTATACTTTCAAGATGTACGCACTTGAAGGTGATTATTGCATTATAGTAACAGTGGATTGGAGTAGTACCTGGTATGTTAGTACTGCAAAACCCCCATGTGTCTTGGGGATGGGTTATATGCTATAAAGAGACAATATGAATACACTTGTTAGATTCATGGTGAAGGGATGTTGCCCATAAAATTCCATTTTAGTGCTTTAGCAGTTTATGGTAAATAGACACACTTCATGATAAATTATATTACACACACACACACACACACACACACACACACACACACACACACACACACACACACACACACACACTTGTAATTTCTCGGATCATGCTATGGTGAAAGTCATGAAACTATGATGAGATCAAGCAGAAGAAGAAAAAACTAAAGGGTAGATATGGTATCAAGGATGTAACAGTGATGGTTAGCAGGCTGGTGTGATACACAGAATACTAAATGGTTAGCAGGCTGGTGTGATACAGAGACTATTAAATGGTGTGATTCTGAATGTGGTGACGGAGGACTGGGATGAGAAATAAAAAGAGTGAGTTGGACAAAATAATGATTAGAGAGAATTGTTGAGTAATCAGAGAGAGACAGAGAATGAGAAAAACAAGGAAAACAAGCTAAAAGATTTGGAATGTATGCTGCGAAAATGTCATGAGAGAAGAGGAGCAGAAGACTGGAAGAGGCAGTGGAGGTGATTACAGAGCAATTGCAAATAAATGGGGAATCGGGTGAGAAGGACTAGGTCATAGGGTGGGTGAGATAGTAAAGGGAGAGAGAGAGATTTATACTGTTGCTATGGAAAAGGTAAGGATCAGTGACGGAGGGCATGGGTGGAGAAACTGTATATAGATAATGCAGCAAGCATTTACTGATGATGAAATATGAGATATGTTCAAAAGATCAACGTGTCATTATAAAATACAGTGGATAGGGTGAGGAAATGTAAGAGGGGTATCCACTCTCACTTTTTATATTGCTTATTTAGTATTTGGTACAAAGGCCGAGTGACAAATTTGAGACAGGCAGGGGACAGCAGGGACAAAAATGGAGTATATCTGTTTGCAGATGACTGTATGATATCGATAGAAGATGTTTCAGAGCTGTACTGCCACCTGAAGAAATGAGCAGTGATTTGGATAGGAGGATTAAAGGGGAGGAAGAGACAGGATTACCTTGGGTCAAAGGATGGAATATTTAAGTAGTAGGCATATCAGATGGTGATGAAGATTATTAAGAAAACTTGGAAGGCCTTGTAAGAGATGACTGGAAAGATATTGTGTAAGTGGTCAGAGAAAATTGTCACATCAAGACTGAGGGCTGATCTAGTGAAAAGTATGATTTTGTCACATGGAGGAATGATGGGAGAGTAAGAAAGAAAAAGATGTGGGCTGAAATAGAGACTGCAGGATAGGGAATGCCTGATATAGAGGCTGTTTGGTGGCTATTAATTAGGTACAGAGATTGTGGAAATTTAAACACAGTTAGTTAGACTAAGTGAGCTAGGAGGTGAGACTGGAGGATGGGGGGAAAAGGAAGGGAAAAGAGGAAAAGGTTTATGTTTAGAAAGATGGAGTTAGATACAGATAAGGTGTTGATAATATCTACGGGAATAGCAGTAGATGGACAAATGGTTGGAAATGGGGTGCTTAGAGTTTTCTGGAATGGCATGATGTCAAAGTAGGCATAGGTGGTGTTATCCAAATGAGAGGATTTAAAGGTGAAAAGGTAAGGAACCTATGGGGAGAAGAAGGCAAGGGATATATTAGGATTATATAATTTGAGAGATTGTTTTTACTTGGTATTGGGACAGTAGTTAATGCACAGGAGGGTGGTGGTACATGTTAAAAAGATATGTAAGAGAAGAGAGAGAGATTGAGGAACAGAAAAAATGCTGAAGAGGTGAAATGTGTAAGATAGGAGTCGACAGAAGCCCACAGAGGAACAAGGGGTATAGAAGCCCACAGAGGTAGAAGGGGTAGGATAGGAGGGGAGAGAAGCCAACGAGAAGTAGAGGTGACAGGATAAGGAGTGAATAGAAGCTCACAGAGGTAGAATAGGTTTGTATAATAGCAGCTGGCATTCAGGAATGGGACTGTAACAATGGGACATGAGAGACAAATGGGTAAGGGAGAATGCAGTATGGGAAAGAAAGTAAATGTTGGTGGGTTTAGGACGAGAGATTTAGAATATACAAAACTATGTGGGCATGCTGCCACGTATATTGTTCATTGGTTCATAGGATGATACTAGGCTATTGGCTTGGAGGCCCTTATAAGCCCAGCCAAGAATTTGGCCCATGTTTCCTCAAAGTCAGCACTTGTTTCCCCTGTCCAACAGGGACACAGGTGATAGATTATTACTAGGATAACTGCCCTTGTGGACCATGTGAAGCCTAGCCAATTACTCCATGTGAGAATCAAACCCTGCACCTTGTGTTTATAAGGTAAATACCTTAACCATTATAACACAAAAGCCACACAAGAATGCTGGATGGCCCCACTCCACAGACGTAGTCGTGTAAGAAGTGATCCAATAAAATAAATCATAGCCCAAGTAGCAAAAGTAGAATTTTGGATTTGGATTGAATACATTCTACTTTTGTGTTTATTTGTGACAGTTTTTTTCTTGTTTTCCGTTACTTCAACCATTATGTCACAGCATTTTTATGTCAACAACAGACCACCCTGTGTGCTCACTGATAACAATGTGCACATTGGCCATACCTATTGTTCAGATCCTGCATTGCCTGCTTTAGTAAGTGAATATCAGGACTTTGGCTTCTGTATGCTTATTTAACACAAATGCATTAGTGGTCTATCACAGCTGACCAAACCATGTGAGGCATGAGTATGTTTTCATACAACCCACGTTCTGACATGGATTACTGTTGTATTATTTTATTAATTTGTTGACTGAATAACACGCTGGACATAAGTGTATCTTTTGTGATGTACCCTGGAAGCACTGTCTGCTTAAGTGACTCTCTTAGAATTGCACAGTGTGTAAATAGAAGTAGAAGGAATCAAACTCTATATTTGGACTAAAGGAAGCAGCTCATTAACAGTTCAGAACCTTAATCCTCCGTGCTAGCTGCCACACAATACAGAAATGTAAAACTGTTGTTGCAGCCTTTCAGAAACATTACTGAATACTTTAAGGGGGGGAGGTAATTTATGTACAAGTCCCACTGGAATGTTCAGCAGCTGACAAACATATGCATTGTATGAATGCCAAGAAGTGATAAAAAGACATTATAAAAGTATTTTGTGTAAAATCCATATAACACTTAGCTGTACACTTATAAACAGCACATATTAAATCAATGGTAACCTGATGAATAAACAATATAGTTGCATTAAATATCCTTTCCTTTTCAGGTGATTGTTACTCAACATCCAAGTACATGTGCTCACTGCTCTGCCCCTTTTGATCACATAAGTGAAATAATATGTGACAGGCATGGCAGATATGATTTTGATTTACTCCCTCCTGGCTGTAGTGTCTGTTCCCTCAAATTTCACCTCAGTGATCAAACCAGTTCACATGGATGTGCATCTAATTCTAACTCTGATTCTAATTCCCATTCTTGCCAAGTATAATTTCCATAATTTCTACTTTCAAGTTAACCTGCACCTTATGTACTAATTTTCATGGAAATCCAACTGCAGAGAGCAGAAAGTCATCAAAAAAAAAAAAGGAAATCACTAGCAGTGACATCACACATAATTACCCAGTGAGTAGTAGAAAGTCCTAATAAACAGATCTGCAGCCTTCGGAAGTACAGACTGGAATGTATGTGTGTGCTTTTAAGTATATTAAGCTTAATATTGTGGAATGTGTGAGTATGCTTTTAAGTATACCAAGTTTAAGAATGTGGAATGTGTTAGTGTGCTTTTAACTATACTAAGTTCAAGACTGTTGAATGTTTGTGTACTTTTAAGATTATAGAATGCGTGTGTGTGCTTTTAAGTATACTAAGTTCACAGTTGTGGAATGTGTGAGTATGCTTCTAAGTATACTAAGTTCAAGATTGTGGTTTACCAGACAATTACCTCTACATTGAGGTACAACATTCTCAGAGTTTATATATATATATATAACTAGCAGGAGTGTGGGGGGTGGTACAGCACTATGTTGAGGGGTGCAGAGGGGAGCCCTTTTCAATGTCATTACAGCAAGTTTAAGCACTCACTGTTTTGAGATGAAACCAGTTTTATGTTCTAAGTTTTGAGGGCTGTAAACCTATCCCTTGAATGTCTATCATACATACTTGTTATTTAAATAATGCATTGCTTATTAAAATCATATTCTTCTTTTACTATCTCTAAGGCAGATAGTCAGATTCAAAGTAAAAAAGCCATTAAAGAGTGTGTTCTTCTGTAATCTATTGTCATGTCTTTTTATGTGCACTAGAATAAGACATGCTGTATGCCTGACATAATAAAGCAGCATCACTGAACATGTGGGATGATACTACTTCTCTCTGTTATTGCAATGCTATGGAAGTGCTAGATATGTAAATGCATGTATGCATGACACAGGAATAACTGATGGTATGCTATGCAGACATGACACAATTGTAATATATCCCAAATTTCATGTATTTAAAGCTTCTGCACTTCAGAATATTACAATCAATGATACCATAACTGCCACTGTTTTTGTTATAATACAAGCATGTTGTATTAATATCTATGCCTGCAGGAGTGTGACTAGAATGCGCATGTACACACACATGCACACGCACACACACACACACACACACACACATATATATATATATATATATATATATATATATATATATATATATATATATATATATATATATATATATATATATATATATATATATATATATATAGGTTCCATTCAAATGCTCTATCAAGTGTTTGAGTGCATGAGTTATTGGCTGCAGAGTTTGAAAATGAGCTTTTTGAACATTGCCACTGTTTATGTGTAGGAGAATGAGGTACACTGGGGATTGGGGAATTTGCCCTTTCCCCTCTATAGTGAGATCTCAGAGCTGATATATATAATTAGCAAGGGTTATGGGGTGCAGGGGAGCTTTCTCCCTGCCAAGAGTAGTTTTTGTTAACTTTGAATCTCTATGATTCAAAGTATTGTGTATTTGAATCATTGTGATTTGAACTGTTATGGTGTATGTCTTAGCATTCAAACCTTTTATAGTTTGAATGTTTGCCATACACTCATATATATCCATCAACATTTCCAGAACACTGAATGACAACAAGTCTTTATTAAAACAAAATAAGTATAAGGTGCAAAGAGAGCACCTGTTATTTTAATCCTTATTTTCTCTTTGATATTTAACATTTCATGCATGAAATGATCAGAAGCCATGGATGCATGAACATATGACTGAATGCTATAATTAAATCAAAAGATGCTTCAACAAAGTATTACTTTAAGGGTGTGCACACTTATGCAACCAACTTATTGTACGTTTTTTTTTATTTTTTTTATTGTTTCCATATGCAAAGTACACATGAAAGATTTGTTTGTTTTTCAATTGAATTGTCCAGGTTATAGGTCACATTAAAGGTGGGAAAAGTTTTGAAATTATTTATTGTGGTCTCATTTTTTATATCACAAAAATCTGGCATTTTAACTGGGGTGTGTATGCTTTTTACATCCACTGTAGCTCCCAAATTAATAATATACATTACCACTGGGTCATGTCAGGTTATATCATTCTTGTCATCTCTGTCTTAGTTTCCAGGCTAACAGTTACTTAAAATGTAACACGTCTCCGTTAAAAATACTTATCTCTCAGAAGCTGATACTTATCTCATAGAAGAGTGCCTTGAACTGGGAATCATAAAACTGTTAAATACTTTTACCCTTGAAACCTATAACTATCTCTGTCTCAGACAATAGAAAGAATTTCCAGCTGCAGACATTCTGTCTTCCAGTTCTGGTAAACACACTCATAAAATCCTTTATTTATTTTCTTAGAGTTTGCAAGTTAACTCTGTATATGTCAATGTCTGCTATGAAAACATACATTTGCACAGGCATATAGTCCATATACATTTCTGCTCTTCTCCAGCAGAGTGCACTGTGGTTACATTTTTGAAGCTGAGCACATAACATATAGTGTAATCATAACATAGTTCTCTTACATTTGTAAGGCAAGCCTGTGGATCTTATTTATATTTACAATGACATAGAATTATTTACAAAATTCTAGCTAGCTGGGCAGGCAGCCTTCACATATGGAATCATCCATTTCGTGTGTTGCAAGTAGAGGGTCAGATAGTAATATACCCCAATATTTTTGTGCCAGTTTTCCTAACTTCACACATGATAATTGAATATTGTGTGCTGGATGGCAATAATCTGATGTTAAATAAATGTTCTTAAAAATGATCTCTTATAAATGGAGGTAGAAAAGGACCCATCATCCAGTTTAGTTACAAGTACAGCCAAAAATCTGATGGAAGTAGAATCAACTGCAGATTTGTTTGTATTTATTTTTGAAAATAAGTACATATAATGATAGGACTATAAGTCAGTATTTACTTTTCATCTGTGTGTAGTGGTGTGTTTTAGACAGTTTGAATGGCTATCATGACAGGAGGCCAATACAACTTACAAAAGATTGTGTAGTATCCAAATTCTAGGGTGATATTCATTACCCTGAGATTTGCAATTTATTAGCTGTTATTGAAGAAAAATTGCACTATGCCTATATGCAAATAGATTAATCACAGGTCATTAATGATAAGTAAATGTGAAAGCTTTTGGTAAAAAATGCCCACTTTCATGAAATGCGGAAAGCTGGTGAAATTAATCCTTAAGTATATGCAAAGTACACATGAAAGTATGTAAAACTTAAGTGCTCATATAATCTTGGAAGTAGCCAAGTATTATGGATGAAAGTGGCTATGTGTAAGCACATTACAAATAGTAAAAGCAAGCATCAAGTAGCAAAGCTGTTTTTATTAAGTTTTACAAAATATAAAGGGGTTTTATATGTTTTCTATAGGGTTATTCTCATGTGGACACCCTGACTGGTTTCTTAAAAGAGTAGAATGGAGAATATAGGAAAGACTGAAAAAGGGGAGCCCTAATAAAGAGGGAAATGCAGAAGTAACGCATAAAGAGAGTTTTGCTGGAGGAGGTAGGTAAGGAGTGGTACTTTATTTTTGGTGGGAGATAGACCCCCTCCATTTTCCAAATTTTTATTATGTAAGAGAGTAATTTGGGTAGGAAGTAGCCTAGAGGGTATAGGAGAGAGGATTAGAGAAGGAGGAGACTGAAGAGGAGTTTGTCACAGGAGGACAACTGATCCACAAGACCTCAAATGTTTGCACTGGTGATCATTTGAAATCTTGAGACTCGCTAGAGTGAGTCCTGACACTTAGAGAATGAAAGGCCAAAAGTTTTGACTTACATATGCTAAGTTTGAGATGGCATTTCTTGAAATTATACTTTTTCTCTGAGGTATGGTGATCTCAGATTTGGTATATATGTTTGGGGGTATAGGGGTCGAGCGACTTTCTTGATTTGCTCTTGTCCTGTGTTTTCAGTCTTTTTTCAGCTTGTCAGGACTCAGTATTTGAGATGCTGACATTTCAGTAGGAAGCCGTTGTTACAGCCTGAATGTGTAACAGTGGAAATTGATGATGTTGAGGGGTGGAGGCCTGTGATAGCATAGTAATTGGAGCTGTCTGGGGCAGCAAGTCTTGAACCCATTGAAGAGCTTCTTCGACTGTTGGAAGATGTTTCTCTACTACCTGCTCCATCACATCCTCAATCAAGTCCCAAAGCCCACAGTCAGTGTGGCTTGCCAGGCTGCACTATGCCAGGGTGCCTGCAGAATCGGTGCCAGCACCCCGACCCTGTGAGGAAGTTCCTAGATGGGCAGAAGGTGAATGTTCCCAACCTGGGAGTAATGTGGTTGGACTGCTCCTAGGGATTCTAGATATGTAGAAAACTGACCATAAATGGGAGAAAAAAAAAGAAAGACAAAGTAATGCATAATTAAAATAAGAAAAATATAGAGGGATGGTAGAGAGAGAGAAACAAGAAATGAAGACATTAAATTGACGTAAATGTAATACATCAATATAATCTTAATTAACAGTGATTTATTATTTTTATTAAATCTTATTCAGAAAAGAATATTCTGGAAAATGGCAGTGGATAGCTGTGAAATATTAGTATAATGACATCAAGTGGTGGTGATTCTTACATTTGAGGTCTACTGATACTAAGGATTTAAATTGCTGTAAAATAAAAAATGGTAACACAATTGTAATATCTTGCTTTATTGCTCCCATGTTAGATTATCACTCACAATATATTGTTTAAATACCAAAAAAGAAAAAAATCAGCAGTATAATATTAATTTGGATGCAGACTTGAACAGCATACTTAGATATTGACCAATGCATGCTAAAACATACAACAAAGTCTTTGTTGATGCAGAACTATTTTAAGAGCACCGAGAGTGCCTATTTCAATAGTATTCAGAGACTGCATGCCCTTACTGACCTTTTAAAATGTCATTTCATGAACCAAATGAAAAATAACTTTGAGCATAATAAATATTCATGATGCATCTGTCTCATCCTACTCATACATGTCAGAATACGAGCACATCCACCGGTGCCCCGCTACTCAATACAGTGTGATTTAATCAGACCTGACAAATTACTCCGACATGCTGAGAGCCATTGCCTAAAAGGGCCATATGCTTTGCTTACAAATCTCTTTAATGCAGGGATGTTCTTTGTTCCACACTGTACATTTATCTTGATTTTAGGCAGCTGATGCAAGACAAAATCTTTCCGATAGATTGACAACGCTCTCCTACTAAGTGCTGTGCCATGGAAACAGTGTTCTTTCTAACATATAGCAGTTATTTTCCATCTTCTTCTGAAAATTATCTTTTGTCTAAAAATAAATCAGTCAAGTGTAAGCAGCCTCTGAATACTATTCAAATAGGTTCTTCTAATGCACTAAGGATAGGTATGCACTGCAGTTAGAAATAGAATTAATCTGCAGTATTTCTTGACATTTTTCTATAGCAAGTGCAGGGTTGCAATGATCTGAATCAACTGTAAGTTCCAGCTAGGTTAACATTCCTGCTTTTCTATTTCACAAAGTTAGTTTTGTTAAACTAACAAAATTGACATAAGCAAATAGGTACATTGTGCATTTTAAAGATAGTAGTAATCTGCAATGAAAAACTCATATTTGAAGATTTTAAAGTGAGTGTTATTTCACTCAGTTATTGAACAGCAAACCACAGACATTTAAATGTCCTTGTACAATCCTTAAAATATACATATTTTTACATTTTCCTTTTTTCAACCCCAGGCAGTTTCCCCTTTAACTGCATTAGCCTCACATATCCCTTACTATCACCCCTATCACCCAGTCCCCCAATACTCTATGCCCCATCCAAAATATTATAGCATATCTGTCAAGCTGCTGTTAACCCTTGATGGATTGTTCCCCTTTTGTGCAGAAATACTTCTTATCATTTTTTCTCTGTCTTTTAAATGGTATGGTTTAATATAGACTAATCCAGTATAAGAAAATGTAATAAAAGTCTACAGTCTTTTCATGTTTTTCCCTGCTGCTTTTTTAATATCTTTGTTTCACTTGTTCATCACATTTAGCCTAAATTCGTAGCTACTTTTACCAAATAAAATTAAGGCAATGTTGCTGTGTAAAAATAGTCTGTTACAGAATGTGTTCTATAGCTGCTTCCAGTTTGTGAAACTTCGGTTTACATTATTTACCCTTCCCACTACTATAACAGTTGCCTGAAACAGGAATGTGTCTTAACTCTGACTGATATCAGTCATTTTCTTTCTTTAATTCTAAATATGTTTATTCATATGATATGGGAAGAATAATGTCTTTTACTTATCATTTCCTTTGTGAGCTATTACACTGACTAAGCCAGAGAAACCATTTACAGCTGAAAAATGGGAATGCAGCAGGGGATAAGAGTAGCTAGCTACAAGTGCAACAGAAGATCAGCGCAGCCAGATACAACTGCAACAGGACATAAGTGTAGCTAGATACAAGTGCAACAGGAGATAAGCGTAGACAGATACAACTGCAACAGGAGATAAGTGTAGCTAGATACAAGTGCAACAGGAGATAAGCATAGCTAGATACAAGTGCAACAGGAGATAAGTGTAGCTAGATACAAGTGCAACAGGAGATCAGCGCAGCCAGATACAACTGCATCAGGACATAAGTGTAGCTAGATACAAGTGCAACAGGAGATAAGCATAGCTAGATACAAGTGCAACAGGACATAAGTGTAGCTAGATACAAGTGCAACAGGAGATCAGCGCAGCCAGATACAACTGCAACAGGACATAAGTGTAGCTAGATACAAGTGCAACAGGAGATCAGCGCAGCCAGATACAACTGCAACAGGACATAAGTGTAGCTAGATACAAGTGCAACAGGAGATAAGCGTAGACAGATACAACTGCAACAGGAGATAAGTGTAGCTAGATACAAGTGCAACAGGAGATAAGCATAGCTAGATACAAGTGCAACAGGAGATAAGTGTAGCTAGATACAAGTGCAACAGGAGATAAGCGTAGCCAGATACAACTGCAACAGGAGATAAGTGTAGCTAGATACAAGTGCAACAGGAGATAAGCGCAGCCAGATACAACTGCAACAGGACATAAGTGTAGCTAGATACAAGTGCAACAGGAGATAAGCGTAGACAGATACAACTGCAACAGGAGATAAGTGTAGCTAGATACAAGTGCAACAGGAGATAAGCATAGCTAGATACAAGTGCAACAGGAGATAAGTGTAGCTAGATACAAGTGCAACAGGAGATCAGCGCAGCCAGATACAACTGCAACAGGACATAAGTGTAGCTAGATACAAGTGCAACAGGAGATAAGCATAGCTAGATACAAGTGCAACAGGAGATAAGCGTAGCCAGATATAAGTGCAACAGAAGATAAGCGTAGCCAGTTACAAGTGCAACAGGAGATAAGCGTAGCTAGATTCAAGTGCAACAGGAGATAAGCGTAGCTAGATACAAGTGCAACAGGAGCTAAGCATAGATAGGTACAAGTGCAACAGGAGAGAAGTGTAACTAGATACAAGTGCAAGATGAGGTAAGCGTAGCTAGATACAAGTGCAACAGGAGATAAGCGTAGCTAGATACAAGTGCAACAGGAGATAAGCGTAGCTAGATACAAGTACAACAAAAGATAAGAGTAACTAAATACCAGTGCAACAGGAGATAAATGTAGCTAGATACAAGTGCACCAGGAGATAAGCATAGCTAGATACAAGTGCACCAGGAGATAACCGTAGCTAGATACAAGTGCAACCGGAGATGAGTGTAGTTAGATACAAGTGCACCAGGAGATAAGTGTAGCTAAATACAAGTACAATAGGAGATAACCATAGTTAGATACAAGTGCAACAGGAGATAAGCGTAGCCAGTTACAAGTGCAACAGGAGATAAGCGTAGCTAGATACAAGTGCAACAGGAGATAAGCGTAGCCAGTTACAAGTGCAACAGGAGATGAGTGTAGCTAGATACAAGTGCACCAGGAGATAAGTGTAGCTGGATACAAGTGCAAAAAAACATAAGCATAGCTAGATACAAGTGCAACAGGAGATAAGCGTAGCTAGATACAAGTGCAACAGAAAAGTGTAGCCAGATAGAAGTGCAACGGGAAATAGTTGTAGCAAGATACAAGGTCAACAGTAGATAGGCAAAACCAGATATAAGATCAACAGGAGATAGGCGTAGCCAGATACAAGCGCAACAGGAGATAGGCGTAGCCAGATACAAGTGTAACAGGAGATAACCATAGCCAGATACAAGTGCAACAGGAGATAAGCGTAGCCAGATACAACTGCAACAGGAGATAAGCGTAGCCAGATACAAGTGCAACAGGAGATAAGCGTAGCCAGAAACAAGTGCAACAGGCGATAAGTGTAGCTTGATACAAGTCTGACAGGAGATAAGTGTAGCTAGATAAAAGTGTAACAAAAGAAAAGCATAACTAGATACAAGTGCGACAGGAGAAAAACATATCTAGATACAAGTGCAACAGGAGGAAAGCATAGCTTGATACAAGTGTGATAGGAGATAAACGTAGCTAAATACAAGTGAGACAAGAGATAAGCGTATCTAGATACGACTGCGACAGGAGATAAGCATAGCTAGATACAAGTGCGGCAGGAGATAAGCGTAGTTAGATACAAGTGTGACAGGAGATAAGCGTAGCTAGATACAAGTGCGACAGGAGATAAGTGTAGCTAGAAACAAGTGTGAAAGGAGATAAGCGTAGCTAGATAGAAGTGCAACAGGAGATAAGCGTAGCTAAATACAAGTGCAACAGGAATAAGTATAGCTAAATACAATTGCGACAGGAGATAAGCGTAACTAGATACAAGTACAACAGGAGATAAGCGTAGCTAGACACAAGTGCAGCAGGAGATAAGCGTAGCTAGATACAAGTGCAACAGGAGATAAGTGTAGCTAGATACAAGTGCAACAGGAGATAAGCGTAGCCAGATACAAAAGCAATAGGAGATAAATGTAGCCAGACAGAAGTGCAACAGGAGATAGGTGTTGCTAGATACAAGGTCAAGACGAGATAGGCGTAGCCAGATACAAGTGCAACAGGAGATAGGCGTAGCCAGATACAAGTGCAACAGGAGATAAGCTTATCCATCTACATGTGCAACAGGAGATAGGCGTAGCCAGATTCAAGTGCAACAGGAGATAGGCGTAGCCAGATACAAGTGCAACAGGAGATAAGTGCAGCCAGATACAAGTGCAACAGGAGATAAGTGTAGCCAGAAACAAGTGCAACAGGAGATAAGCATCATCAGATACAAGTGCAACAGGAGATAAGCGTAGCTAGATACAAGTGCAATAGGCGATAAGCGTAGCTAGATACCAGTGCAAGAGGACATAAGCGTAGCTAGATACAAGTGCGGCAGGAGATAAGCGTAGCTAGATACAAGTGTTACAGGAGATAAGCGTAGCTAGGTACAAGTGCAACAGGAGATAAGCGTAGCTAGATATGTGTGACAGGAGATAAGCGCAGCTAGATACAAGTGCAACAGGAGATAAGAGTAGCTCGATACAAGTGTTACAGGAGATAAGCGTAGCTAGGTACAAGTGCAACAGGAGATAAGCGTAGCTAGATATGTGTGACAGGAGATAAGCGTAGCTAGATGCAAGTGCAACAGGAGATAAGAGTAGCTCGATACAAGTGTGACAGGTTGTAAGCTGGGCCCACTATGAATATGGATGAGTCACATCTCGTTAATTGTACTTGGAGTTATGCAAACCCAAAACATAAAAAACCTTGACAAGGTTGCAAGTCAAAACAGTGACAGACGTCAATTGACTGAACCCAAAAAGACACATTTTTTTCTTGTATCTCCCATTGTGGGGGTAATTCCCCACACCCCATGCACAAATACTTCAGGATCGCACATACTTGGGGAAGAGGGAGAAAGTGAGGAAAACTGAGTACTCACATTCTCCCTGTTTTCTTAGTCTTACTGCCATGACAAGGGTTGATGTTCTCAGCAACAATCTGCTATGCAGTGACAAAAAAGGGCTCCTATATAAACTTTAATATACGTGTCATAGATATCTTCAGCATAAATTCAGAAATAAATATAGGTGACTAGCCTATTACGTACAGTGAAGTATAATAAAGTATTAAATAATTATGGTACAGTGAACTAAGTTTCATGCTTGCATTAATATGTGGATACATAGTAAGCATTGCACCAAGTATAGAAAAACACAGGAATAGTTCTTTTTTTTAATTCAGATAACTAAATAACACTGACATTTACCATCAACTCTTCAGCTTGAGTGTTGCTACTGGTTAGGTCCCCGAGATTAGCAGAATTGCTATTATGGTGTCCTTACATGAAAATAATCCATCTACTGACCCTGGGATTTGCAGGGTCTATATTAAAAACTGGAAGAGGCTTTACATCGAACACCTCTTCAGCAACACGTAAACACTGACCGAACTAAACCGCGAATGTTCAAAATGGCAATCTCTTTCCCTGGGAAAGAAATTGCTAGCACCAAAAACACATACACACAATTTCAAATATAAATAACCGGGGGCCTTTTCCCCCACACCCCCTTAACTAAATATGCCAACTTTGACATTGCACTACAGTGGGGTAAAGGGCAATTTCACAGCTCGGGCCAAGTGATCTTTTTTCCCTGGGAAAAAAATCGTTGACCTGAGCCTTCGCTATTTTCAGATTTTGGTTTATATGTGTCGGCGAAATGGCATTCGTTATATTGCCATTTTGCCGATCTAATATAAACCCAGATTTGCAGGCCTATTTATGTCACTATTATTTCTTGCAAGGCTATGGAACATATTATAGCTGTATTAATAAACAATGATATAGATGATCTTATATCCCTGGATACACACAAATCCAGCTTTGTAAATGCAGATTATGTCTGCTCAATCTGACTGGGTTCTTCAAAGGGTCACTGAGGCAACTTTAAGGGGCATACAGTCTGCACTGCTTATTTGGCCCTGGCAAAGGTCCATGAAATTATTTCCCATGCTGGGATTATAGACAATCTCTCCCAACTCAACATTAACCATACATAGTTTGCTGGATAGGTAATTGGCTGTGTAATGCTAATGTTGGGAGTAATTGCTCTAGACAGAAAAATATCACCAGTGATGCCCTACAGAGGTCTGTCCTGGGTCCCCTTCTCTTTGGTATATATTTTTCTGATCTAAAGCCCATATCATGGGACAATAACTAACTAAGTTTGCTGACGACTGCAAACTGGAGGCAGTTATCAAATCACATACCGATGCTCAAATTCTCCAGCAAAGGCTGAACTAAACAAATGTTTGGTGTATTAATCACATGCTTACCTTCAACACCAAGAAATGCAGCAGTTTCCTTTAGTAAATCTAGCATCACTGCTGCTTGCCACATAGATAACATCCCACTTAAATTTGACACAGTCATCAGGGACTTGGGTACATATGTCAGTAATAGACTATCCTTTAACCATTATGTTTCTATGGTGGTTAGAACAGCATTCTACCTTGCACAGATTATCCATTGTGACATCTCAGCTAGGTCCATAGAAGTTATAGTCCCACTTTATTCATCCCTTATTAGGCCCATCAATGATATCCATGTCACCCTTTGATATGTACCTCACTAAGTACCTAAACCAACTTGAGAGATGTCAACAGTTCCTTACCAAAAAAATCTCAGGTCTCAGTACCCTTACCTATTCTACTAGACTAAAATCCCTATACCTCTACTGAATATCGAACAGACTCGTGGGTGTTCTCTGCTTAGCCCTCCATGGTATGAATGACCCAGTACTCTCTGAACTTTTTCAGTCAGATAGAATCAGTGGCAAAGCAAACACCTGTGATTTAAATCTATATACCTCATCAGCAACACCAAATGACATAACAAATACCTAACCCAACAAATACTCCCTTTCTAGAACAGTCTGTCCTTACCTATCAAGCAGAATACTAACAATCTTTAAAACCAGTCCAGATGACTGGATGGATAATTGCAAATTTTCACTGGGGATCTGTGGAGAAGGTCTACTTAATGGGGGATGTTGTTAGTCCTCCACTGGGTGATGTGGCTGAGATTCTTGATGGTCTCCTTTGCTCGTACGCTTAGTGAAAACCTATAAAGCTATGACTCCCACATTTAGTCAAAGAGCATTATATAAGTCAGAGAGATCATGGAAATATGTGGATAAGGAAATCTCTTCTTACCCCAAAGTACACTTAATCATGGAGTTAGTATATTTAGTTGGGGGTGCAGGGGGTTACCCCATTACAAAAATGCAGTTTTTTTAGTATTTCTGTTAAAGCTGACCTTGTGTATTGAAATTAATATGGTAATTTAGCTGCAGTGGAATAGTACCCAGCCATTTTTTCAGATATAGATCCTTAATATGGTATTGTAAATGGGCAAAGAAAATGGCCAGTCAAACTTAAAACATGTACATCCAATCTTTTTCTGCACAAAAGTGAAATAAGTCTGTTTAAACATTCTAGATAAATTAATGAGAAGGTTCAGAACACATCTTCCATTTGATACATGGCTTCTCTCTTCTGTTTTGTGAAAAAACTTGAACTTGCTCAAAAATTTTAAACTAAACTACATAATAAATAATGTTATTAGATATTATACAGTGACTGGCCATAAGCATTCAAAAAGTAGCACGCTGATTGGTCAGCCCAAACAGAGTGCACATTGTAAATCCGAGCATATACCAATGGAAAAAGGTCCCGTTGCCCAGGCATTCTTCCATTGGTATATACTGCAACATTCACATTTTTTAAACAAAAATAAATAAATAAAATCAGAAATCTAGACAGTCCAGACATACAAGAGAGACAGGATGGAGAAAATACTAGGAAAATCACGTACACTATTCAAAACTAAAGAAACGTACCTGATTTTCCTTGTATTTCCTCCATTCTGTCTCTCTCTCCTACCCAAAAAGTGTCTGAAATTTTTTTTTTGTTAAAAAAAAAAAGGGGGGAGGGCAACGCTGACCTTCCTTTTTCTGTTGCATCCTTTTCAAAGCACTGATATACTGGGTAAGCGTGGGAACGGTAGACACACACATGGGCAGTACATCAAAAAAAGCAAGAGGATATGCAGCAGAAGCAAAAGAACACCATGGTGCCATTATACAAAGAAATGATTTAAGAAAAATAAGTAATTTTTGTCATAAATAACGTCCTTGTATAATAGCAATAACTGACTCCGTGGTGTGGTATATTGAAGATTTACCCATGACTGGATTTAATTAATCACTCAGATTCACCCTTGTGATTAAACCCCACCTACAGTGGGTAGATCTTCAATATATCACACTGATATTGTTGGTTATTGCTATACTATTTCTTTGATCATCACATTCTCCTTCGACACAAACACATTAGAGAAAAATAAGAAGTGCTTTATTGTTCTGATTACAGCTACCTGCTGGGAGTAGGAAAGACTCCCAAACAAATGGCTAAATTACATTCTGGTTTAGCTCCATAGTGTGAGAACTGACCTTAACAATACTTAGAGGTGACCTTAGCGATTGTTAAGCACCACCCTATGGTCAGTTAACATCGATTCTGCACTAAACGCAGACAGTGCCATCCAGAAAAACAGCAGCAGAGCATGAAATGGCTTCATTTCAACTCCTGCTTCTGCCTGCTGTGTGATAAAGCACACACAGCATTTTGACAGCAACTGTTCCCTTACGCAGATAATACGTAAGGATGTCTACTACTTCCCCAGCGGTTTACTGACTTTCAAAGCCAGCACAATTCGTCACTTTTATTTTAATCTTTTTTGACCAATTTGTAGTACATGGAGCAGATATATCTCCTTGCACAACAAAAAATGATCAGATCTACGATCGTAACTATGTATCACATGTTCTTACTCTCGAGGTGACTTTGTCGGCATCCGTGTCTCAAACACATAATATGCCTATTACGATTGCTGACCCGATCATAATTCTCTATATATTCCATGGCAAATATCTGGTGGTCATTATTCCATACTTTTACTGATGGGAAGACAGAAAAAGTAAACTAAAACACAGTATTCTTTACAACAAATCTAGAGAAAAGTGGGGAAACACAGTTATTCTGGGAGAAAAGACGAAAAACTCTTTAGATATAGTTCAGATATTTATAAAGCATTATTTATGTACACATTTTTGAATCCATTGTGAATGTTTCATCTGATGTTTGTTACTACTGAGAAAAGTACATTAGTTTAAAGTTTTGTGACTGTATCCATTATGGAGAAACTGTAGTTTTCAGCATTTTTACTGCCTCAAAAGCATTTCCACTTTTGGAAGGATGTGACTTTACATTTCTAAGCTGAGTTTTTCTGAAAGTTTATTACTATATCTTTACTAATTTCCAACACTTGAGTCTGAATTTTATTTTTTTCTATTTTAACTGAGTAAGTTACAACTTATTTGGGGTGAGCAAGTTACACATATTATATTTCCTCTCATACTACAGTGGCAGATAGTCAGAGGAGTTTTATTATAGTACCCTGTAGCACAGTGACACGTTGTTTATTTCCTTAGAAAATAATTTCAAGTGGCTTATATAATATCACACATGTTGTGGCACTTTCCTCCTGCCCTTACAGGCTAACTGGCTCATTCATCGTGATTTTTATTTTTTTTTGCTTTGCCAGGACCTTACCCAGTGTTTCCTTTCCTCTATCCACACCCAGTCAGATTACTGAAAGCAAGAAGCACACCTTTCCCTCAAAGTTGGTCAACCACAAGAAGCCAGTAAGTAGTAAAAACGAAGAAGACCAAACACCACGAATAATGAAGATGCTTTAATTCATATAAAATCCAAAAAGAGTAAGCGCTTTCGCGTGCTGCCAGGTGCACGCTTCTTCAGACAAGTTTAAACACAACAGTGCATCATTCCCTTATATATCATATAACTGCAGCTGTTAATTGATTAATTGATCCAATCTAATGAACCATTTTAAATTCTTAAAGTCAGAACGTTTTTGAAAATGTATGCCTTAAATAACAACACATCAGCATAAGTCAACGAAATATGTTTAAACATACATATTAACTGATATGTATGTTTAAACATATTTCGTTGACTTATGCTGATGTGTTGTTATTTAAGGCATACATTTTCAAAAACGTTCTGACTTTAAGAATTTAAAATGGTTCATTAGATTGGATCAATTAATCAATTAACAGCTGCAGTTATATGATATATAAGGGAATGATGCACTGTTGTGTTTAAACTTGTCTGAAGAAGCGTGCACCTGGCAGCACGCGAAAGCGCTTACTCTTTTTGGATTTTATATGAATTAAAGCATCTTCATTATTCGTGGTGTTTGGTCTTCTTCGTTTTTACTACTACCAGTCAGATTACTCACCCCAGTGGCACATGATTTGGGCATTTCCAGGTTCGATGAGAGCCAAACAGACTTTCGATCCTACCTAGAAATCCAAATTGTCTTTTTATTTTCAAAGTGAGAGTCAAGTCTCAGGAAGCAAGCTGGTTTGCTTGTCCTTGGGTGTGGCCTACCCTTTCTCAGTGTAGGGGCACCCTCCTTCATCCCTTGGTATCCACTTCTAGTTCTACTCTTGCTGATTCCCAAAGCGAAGTGTATGTCCAGATGTTGCGTTCCCCTTGGCTTGTAGTGTGACTGCACTTTGACAGCGAAGAAGGCACAGCAGCTTTGCACTAAACTAGGTGTAATGCCTTGTATGCCCACTAGGTGCCACCGCTATGATAAGCCACTTCAATTGCTGCAGGATGGATGAGCTGGGAGCAGCTGATCACTCTCATCCCTCCCCCCTATCAGCTCCTACAAGCAACCAAGCCACTAATCAAACTCGGGTCACTTGTGGCTTTGTCACAGTTTTCTCTCTCCCTGTGCCACATAAGCCAGCTCATTGAGCTTCTTATCCATATAGATGCTACATATTTCCTCTGAAACTCTGGGTGATGACTGATATGCCATCTGCCAACAGCCAGTTTGGGGAGAGATATAAATAGTCATATGCAGTGTTATGTTTTCAGGAAGCTAAAGATATGTTTTGGGTGCATGACTACATCTGAAGGAGTCATGCTGCATAACATTTTAATCTCCCACAGGTTATAGCTTGAGGTTCATCCAAAGAAAAGCAACCACTGGCAATACCACCCCACACAACATACCACAAAAAAATTGTTACTAAAAGGAAAATGGAATCCCCTCAAGAAATAAAAAAAAAAAAAAAAAAAAGCACATACAGCAGAGGTGGCAGAGTTCAGATAGACACAGTCTAAATAAAGCTGAATGGTACAGTCTTCTGTACCATAACATCTGTGAATCTGTTGAACAGCTGACAGTAAATTTATGGACATAGTGTTGTCAGTGTCATACCAAGCACAAACAAACACATGCACAGTCTGCTTTGTTCTGCTTGTTCCTTTTGGTTCTTTCTTTGTCATTGATGGGTGGGGACTGCTCATGAGAACAGGTAGATGCACACACCTTTGGCAGAACACATTGCTGACAGTGACTTACCTCAGAAATAAATCTGGCATTTAGTGCAAACTGTTTAGACTTTGAATTGTTAATGAGCTACTTCCTGTAGTCTAGAGTATGGGGTTTGATTCTCCCAGCCTCTATTTGCCTTCTGCATGAGCAAATCACTTAACCAGACAATGCTCCCTTGTCATCCCTGAAAAAGGGGCACTTGCGTCCAATGGGCTTACCTGGATAAACAACGAATAAAGAAGAATCACTGCAGTTTCTTCCTCCTTAGTTCATTCTCTCCATTTCACCGCTTCCTTATATTAACATTTTACACTTTCTTTCTTTCACTTCATTCATGACCTGATACTGTGGTTCCCTTCATTTGCCTCCACTCCTCCTTCTTCTTTATTCTGTTTTTTTCCTTAACTTTAAGTCAGACTTCATGGAGTAGAAGGAAGAAGCTTTGACTATGGCTTAGGTGACTTCGATTTCATTAGTGACCCAGGTGGCTGGAGGAGTTGAGACAGGCTGGTGGAAGAATGATGATGCTTATACCTGCTCACCTTTCTCAAGTAGGAGGATATGTCATACCTAGGTAGTGACTGGTGGAATGACAGAGGCAATAACAACAGGCAGGATGGGAAAGCTCTGGAAGGGATGCCATACTTACCCCCCAGCAAATTCCCATCAGCATGTCTTCTACCCTGCACTTAGGTCAATTCAGCATGTAAAGGGGAAGGATTAGGTCATAAAAAGAGAAAAATCCCTTTGATTATGTGGCACATATGGGGCTGCAGGTGGCTCCAGTCATCTCAGTGACTGCCTCCATGCTTTGCCACTATCACATTCCTGCCTCATCAGTTATTCTGCACGACTGGCAGTCCACAGTCAAGGTGGTTACAATGGCTGCAAAGACTCAGAGTAGAAGTAATTGCAGCTAGAACATGATGGCTAGCCATAGGAAACAGGGGCCAAAAAAAAAAAAAAAAAAAAAAAACAATCATGTAATCCTTAGTACTTTCTGACCTTAATTTATTGTATACAGCAAATTCTGTCCAGTTAGTGGTGTCATGTCTTATTCCATTCCTCTTGAATGAAGACCAGAATACTGAACTAAGAAATAAAGTTGTAGGTTGTACTATACTGCAAAGACTTCTGCTAATGCTATTTCTGAATGTACACCTCTGATTTCATGTTTCATGTCTGTTTGCTCAATATTTAATCGTCCAGTTCATGACCTGTTCTATTCTGTCTATACTACATGGTGCTTTGACAAAGTTACAATGCTGCGCTCTTCACATCCTTTTCAGTCATGGACTTTATCTTTTTTTCCTTGATGTCTTATATATATTCTTTAGCTTTGTTATGAAGCTGCTTGTGTATCTTTAGTTGTTTGTTCTGAACATGTTAATGTATAGTAAATTTTATCTGTTCTAAAATGAATGCCTCAAATCTGTCTTTGTGTAGCTTCTCTTCTTTGTTCAGGTCCCCAGTGAAAATTGGACATCAGTAGTTAGCTGTAAATAAATAATTTGAAAGAATGAATGAAGGAATGAGGTGAAAACTAATCAGGGATGTTTTTTCAAGTGCTGGTACCATTCACACAGAAATTTAATCAAATTAAATTTATATGAGTATGGATTTTCTAACGAACAGGATATCCATATTTGTGAAACCTGTCAGTGCTTACCATCTGGATTTCTTACCTTTCTGTTGCAAGTTCATTAGTTTTAGGAGTGACAGACCAAGATTATAAGGCCAGATCATGGATATTTCTGAAAACAAGTGGTGCTTAGAGATATAGCACAATGTTAGTCAGGTTGCTTTTTAATTGGATTAGTTCTATGTACCCTCCTTGCTAAGTAGTCAGAGCTGTACACAAGTTGTATTTGCAGAGAGCTGTGCATGTCCTGTAACTCCTTCCAGTTTTGTGGCTTGTTTAGTATTTCTATGAAGTTTGTGCTACGACTGTCTGTGGTACTCTGCGTACTTTACCATTGGGACTGCTGAGCCACATTCTGTTTTGTTTATTCACACTAACTATTGTCTCAGTGATTCTCAATGTACTTACTGATGCTCTGTATTAGACAACCTAAACTGTTTCACTCTGGTCCCTTGTGCAGGCCATGGTTATGTGGTCAAGTTCTTTTTTTATGACCTTTACTGAAGTATCACTTGTGGCATAGGCAAATTTACAATTATGCAAAAGTAATCAAATTTTATTAAATTAACATTAGTAAACATGCTTCACATTTTTCGCTATATATTATATAACCTAAGCAGCATTACATAAATTATTCAGTTCCTGCCCCTTTTTTTAAACAAGAAACATCTTTATTAAACCATCACTTACAACATAAGCAATCATACATTTACATAAATGAAAACAAACCACATTGACACAATCTTAGTTACAAACATTGTACATCACTTATAATCTACCCAATCATTGTCAGTCAAGCATTACATAGCCGATTTAAGTCCTGCCTTCTTTTAAACCTCATTCCTCCCCTGTATGTATTGTTCCCATTTTTCCTATGAAGTTTGCTCCTACCCTATTCTAAAGATCTCAGTTCCAGTTGTTTTATCTCTGTTACTATATTCACTACTTCCAGTATAGTTGGTTTAGATTTTGATTTCCATTTTCTAGTAATTGTTTTTTGGCAGCCACCATAATTAGACACACACAGCAATGCCTTACTGCCTTTTTGACCACTGTTGGTCACTTGACATCTTATGAACATAAATACTGGTTTAACATCTGCCTATATTTATGCTGTATACTTAATCTTCAGGTATAGGCTAGGTTAGGGAGAACAAACTAACCTATAATTTATGGCTTGGGAATTTCAGAGGTTTTCCAGGGACTTCATTCGCTACTTGGGTGGAAGCTGTATTTATTTATTGATATTTATTGACCGGGAAAGTCCACTGGATCAAAGATCCATTTTCATTGGAGGCCCAGGGAGAAAAGCTCCATAAAATACAGTTACACACTATACAAAGTTACTGAAAATTAAATAAAACAGTTTACAAAAATTTTTACATAGTCATCAGATTTTACATTAACGTAAAATACAGTTTATAACAATGGACAAAAAAAACGGTATTCAGTCAAATTCTGTCTAATGTACATATTTAGATCATGCATTGTACAGCAGAGAAAGGTAATTGTCTTTCTTACGTTATGTGTTATTCTGTGTAAATGCACTAGCTAAAGTATATTTTAAGGAAGTTTGTTTAAGTGAGTGTAGGTGCATGTACGATTGTTAAGGTAATGTTATTTTAGTGCGAATTTAAATGTTTTTGTAGTGTCTATTTGAGTGTTTGTGGGTGGCAGAGTATTCCAGAGTTTGGCTACTGTATGGGAATAAAGGCATTCACCAGCTCTCCTGTTGGGTTTAGTTATGGCTAGGAGCAGTTTATTAGAAGACCTAAGATTTCAGGTTGGAGTATATGTATGTAGCATATCCTGAAGAGAAGGGCAGTAATTGGGTTATATAGAATTAAAACCACTTCAAATCAAGAACTGCTTACCACATCCAAAAACCAGCGACACCTTTTCGCTGACACAGCCGAGGCGCTAAGAGAGATCAATTGGTGACGTTTTTCATTGTGCTTTTTATATTCAATTTGCTGTGGAATTAAACAGATTTTTGGAAAAGGTGTCACTTGTTTTTGGATGTGGTACAGCAGTTCTTGATCTGAAGTGGTTTTAATTTAACATGACCAGTGACTCGTTTCCTTCCTTACCCCATATTGCTCATGACGCGGGGTTGGAATTCACTCAAAGGAATGAACCTGTTAATGTTCCCGCTGACTTGAGAATGGTGACGAATAATGGTGATGTGATGAATAATCAACAGAATTGTGGTTTGGGAGAACAGCACTCTAATAAACAGAATAATGCTTTCAAAAAATGGGAGGAAACTACGTTCCGGACCACTACTAATCCGTTTGCAGCAATAGGTAAGTGCACAGAATTGTTGGCTTTTCCTGCAGCACAAGAACTTTGCTCCCAATTAGAAAAGCTACTGTTTAAAGAGACTGCCACTTTCTATAATTTAAACAGTTTACAAAGGTACCAGGAGTTGCAAATTACCCCTAGAGGGCTGAGAGCTATCAAAAGTCCTTCTGCTCCATTTGAACTTGCGGAGGAGCAGGAACAAAGGTTTCATGACAGGTGGATAGCTGCAGCCCATAGGTGTAGCATGGAATGGGTCTCTATTTTAATAGATAGAGACAACTATAAGAGAAATAAAATATTGGAAGAGACCAAAAAAATGTGTGAGGAAGCGGTCAAGACCACATCTGATTTGGCTTTGGAGACATTTTTGGCGAGTATTAATGAACGCCTAGCTTCCTATGAGAAGGAATTAATACACAGAAAGAAGAACAAGTTACAAAGAGATTTGTGGGATTATGAGAAGAATAAGGCTTTCATTTTGTCATCTAATTTACAAACCAAGCATCGCAAAGTAAGTTTTCAGAATCAAAGAACTCAGGGACAACAATATAATCGTAGCACATACTCTGTAGAAAGTGGAGCATCTTCGATGGAAGAAGAGGAATATGCAGATCAGGAATATCCCCCCTTGCCTAGACCTGGTAACACGGAATCTTTTCGATCTAATTTTCGTGAACCAGGTGCAACAGAATTTGGCGCCAGAAAACGAGTATGGCAGGGACATGGTAATCAGATGGACCAAGGCCAGGGTCCATATAAGCGAAGTAGATGGACTAACTAAACAGGTATTGCATACAGTTGTGAATTCGCAGGTTGAACATGAAATGTTGGACTCTTATGCTGTTAATTTATCTAATTATGAATTTGACAATGATGAAATGTCTGTTTTACAGAAGGGGCTAAAATTCGTTCCCACTGCTTTCCCAAGAATGCATGAAATTAAAATGGAACTTTTTAAATTAGTTCGAAAAATGCATTTAAAATAATATTTTCATAATAATAAGACATATTACATGAATTTGACTAGTGAAAACACTGATTTATCTAGTGACAACAGTTTTTATTCTTGTAATTTGGATGTAGAAAATAATGCATATGTCATGTTTGATACTAGCACAATATCTACCAAAAGTACTTTTATGCCACCATTTAAAAATGTTAATATTCAAAGGTTTAACAATGCCATGAATTTGATAATTGAAAAAGAATTGTGTGAATTCAATAACACTGAGAAAAGCTATAATTTATCAAGAAATGAATGGCATAAATTGCAACAATTGGGTAGGAATGATAATATTGTTTTTAAACCCTCGGATAAAGGGGGAAAATTAGTTGTCATGAATTCTTCTATGTATTATGAAATGGGTATGCAACATTTAAATAATGAAGAAGTTTATAGAAAGGTGAACACTACTATTTTAGACCAGGCTCTAAAAGAGTGTAAGGGATTGATTGATAAAGGAGTAAGGTTACATTATTTTTTTACCATCGGAAGCAAGTAAGAAATTTATCAATAAAGAGAATATAGTTGCAAAATTTTTTTGTGTGCCAAAAATTCACAAGAACTTACGACAACCTCCAGGTCATCTTATAGTTTTGGCCATGGAATATTTTACACACAACCTGGGATGTCTTTTGCATGAAGTGTTGCTTAAGGAAGTGATTAAACTTCCATCATATATTAAAGATTCTTTTGACTTTTTGGATAGGGTTAAAAACATTAAATGGTTAGAAAATATGTATTTTATAGTAGTTGATGTAACCAGTTTATATACTAATATCCAACATAAATATGGACTGGAAGCTATACAATTTTTTCTAGGAGATTATCCTAGAACACAATATATCAAAGAATTAGTTGATTTTTGTTTAAATAATAACATATTTGAATTTGAGGGGAGTCTTTATCAACAAAAACAGGGCACAGCCATGGGGGCAGTGTTTATGGGGTATATGGAAGTGCCTTCTTTCAAAAATATGTAAAACATTACTATAGGTTTATAGATGACCTTATTTTCATATGTTATAATGGTATTGAAGAGGTAGATGAGTTTTTAGATTATATGAATAAAAATAGATTTGGAATTAAATATGATCAAGCGCAGGTTGGCTTGAAAGTTAATTTTCTCGATATTACTATTGTTGGCATTAATAATGAGAAAATCAAAAACAAAATACATAGAAAATTTGATCAGCAGAATTTAATGTTAGAAGCAACCAGCTGTCATCCTCCACACACTTTGGCTTCCATACCATATGGAGAACTATTAAGAATTAGAAGACTGTGTAGTGATGAAAATAATTCCACAACTGAGGCAATAAAAGCCATGAGAATGTTCTTAGATAGAGGTTATGATGAACAAATAATAATATACAGTTATATGAAGATTTATGAAAATTACAATACAAAAAGAGAAAGGAATAATAAGGGTTATATTAGAAACAAGAAATTAGTTAAAGAGAATAACAGCATATTCTTTGTTTCTAAATATACAGTTTTTCTGATAGATTTAGTAAAGTATTAAGAGAATATTGGAAAATAATTAGGAGACAAGTATTTAGTTTATCGGAAATAGAATTAAGAACATCTTACCAAAGGGGATGTAATATTAACGATTTTTTAGTACATAGTAGATATCATAGACCAAAAGAATTGATAAGAGCTAATATAAGAAGACTGGGTACTAATCCCTGTGGCAGATGTTCCATTTGCCAATATGTAGTACCTATGTTCCATTATATTAATGGAAAAAAATGTCAAATACAAGATTGTTTTACTTGTACAATGAAAGGCATAATTTATGCAATAAAATGTTCATGTAATTGTTTCTATATAGGTGAAAGCAAAAGGAGTTTAAGTGAGAGAATTAAGGAGCATGTTAGGGATATAAAGAATAAAAAAATCAACAGCCCAGTAGCAGATTATTTTAATTTGGTACATAAAGGGGAAACTGATAGTTTAATGGTAATGATTTTGGAACACATTACCTTGCACTTTTCTGGTGAAAATTTACTGAAATATTTATTAAGAAAGAAGGAATCAATTTTAATAATGAAATATAATACTTTGCAGCCGAACTGGCTTGAATAAGGAATGTCATTGGCAGAGTTTTATTTGATTTCAGTTGTTTTATCCATGTATAGTGTAGATGTTACTTTAAATATTTTAATTAGATAATTGATTAATTGTAGCAAAGTATAATATAAGAGGGAATATTGTGAGCATTCATTTTACTCTGTAAAGGCTGACACAGCCGAGGCGCTTAGAGAGATCAATTGGTGAAGTTTTTCATTGTGCTTTTTATATTCAATTCGCTGTGGAATTAAACAGATTTTTTGGAAAAGGTGTCGCTGGTTTTTGGGTTATATAGAAGTTTGTGAGTGAGAGTGAGTTGGGTGTAATATAGGTAATGGGGGAATTCAAGCCAATTTAAAGCTTTAATGGCTAGACAGTGATGTGTGCGAGTCAACATATTTTTATGGCAAATTTTGCTATTTTATAATAGCATGATTGCAATTTAGTCATGAGTGATGTGTGTAGGTTAGTGAAAATGGGATTACCATAGAGGAGAGAAGGGAGAAGTAGACTGTCTGCCAGTTTTGTTTTGGTAGACATATTTAGGAAGATTTTATGCCTGTAAAGCTTCCCTTGTTTGAAGTGGGTCTTTTTGATTGAGTATGTGGTTCTTAAGAGAAAGTTTGTCATCAGTTGTAATGCCTAGTAGTTTAAAAGTTTTAACAAGCTCGATTTCAGTATTGTTTAGTGACAATATGTTAAAGTCAAGAGTTACGGGTTTGGAAGAGAAAAGTAAAAGTTTTGTTTTTTTGGGATTAAGTAGCAGCTGAGCCTCACTTAGCCATGATTCTATAGATGGAAATGTGTTTTTAGTTAAGGTATGGAGTTCTGAGAGGCTATTAGAGGAAGTAATTAAGGTTGAATTGTCTGTGTATTGGATAAGGGTAATTTGTTAGGATGTTTTGTGGAGATTATTGATGACTATATTAAAAAGTAGAGACCCAAGAATAGAGCTTTGGAGAACTCCAGTGTTATTGGTTAGGTATTCTGATTGTTTATTTTGCCATTTGATAGATTGTTTTCAATTTTGAAGGTAGCTTTGAAACCAATTAATGGTATGTGGGGAGCAGTTTAGAGACTTAAGTTGTAACAATAATTTATGGTGTGACACTGTATCAAAAGCCTTTGATAGGTGTAGCATAATAACAGTAGTTAATAAACCAGCAATAAGAGATTTGTTTACAGTATTGGTAAATTATAGTAGGGCAGTGGTTGTGCTGTGTGCCGGCCGAAAACCATGTTATGTGGGTGACAGTATTTTTTTTTGTCAGTAAGATGCTTAAGCAGTTGATAGCATATACACTTTTTTAGGATTTTTGACAAAGGAGAAAGAATAGAGATTGGTCGGTAGTTAGAGAAGTCATTGATATTGCCACCCTTATGCAGGGGAGTTATGATAGAGTTTTTCCAGAGTTGTGTGATGTATGGTTCTGAGATAGAGTGATTTATAAGAATGCTGACTGGGTAGACTATAGCACTGGCAGCAAGTTTTAGGTATTCTGCTGGAAGTTCATCAGAAGATGGAGAGGAAGGGTTTAGTTTTTTTAATAGTTTGTACACTAATGTGGCAGATACAGATTGTTAAAGATGGAGGAGTTGGATTGTTATTAGAGGAAGCATATGTAGTTGGGAAGTTGGATGGGGATTCAAACTGGGAATTATTATTGGTTTTATTACAATTTAGATTAGTGTTGGGATTTGGGAGAAATAATTTTAAAGTTAAATTTTAAATAATTTTAAAGTTTTTGAATGGTATTGATAAAGTGAGAGTTAAAGGCTTGGGTAATTTCTCGTGGGTCTTTGTCAGGAGATAATGTGGGGTTATGCTGGGTTTCTTGGTTGAGAAGTGAGGAGACAGATTTCCAAAATATTTTGGGGTTGCTTCCTTGGGTAGCAAGTTGAGTGGAGAAGTATTTTTTTGTCTTGGATAACGTGTTTTTTGGCATTATTGTGAAGTTGCTTAAATATGAGTTTGTTTGGTAGGGGTTCTGTTTTTGCACCATTCTATCCATGCTTTATCCCTAGAAGTAAGTAATTGTTTAGTTTGTTTTGTTAACCATGGGGCATGGTTGTTATTGATTCTTGTAGTACGTAAGGGGGCAAGACTGTTTAGAGTGTCAAGAAAGACCTTGTTAAAGTAGTTAACTGCATCATTTAATGGTAGTGTTTTCATTGGGTACCAGTTGTGGGCTTTTAGAGTATCTATAAATGTTTGTTGGTTAAAGTGGGTAAGATTCCTGTATGTTCTAAGATGATGTACTTTATTTAGTTGTGTTGTGTTTCTATTGGTAAAGGTCGCTAAAAATATTCGAGAGAGTTCCACACTTGGCATAGTTTTGAGGGTGGGAAACAAGTATCCAATCTAAGATTGACTCAGCTTTTTTATTTACTATATGTGTTGGGTCAGTGATTAATTGAGTAAAATTATAAAGGTTAATGCTACTTGAGGGGGAGCTAGAGATAAGAGTTAGCCATTTAATATTAGTGTTACCGAGAATTATGGTTTTGTTTGATATGGTATGGGATATCCAGGAAAGGAATTCTTCAAGAGTATGTATGTTTTAACCAGGGGGGATGTAGAGTACAGCAATACATAGTTGTTTTTGCTGTTGAAATGCAGATTTGCCAATGGTAGCTCCATATTAGAAAAGGTAGGAATGGGTTTGAAATAAGGTGTAACAGTTAAGGTGTTATGGTATATTAATGCAATGCCACCCCCTTTTTTATGGAGCCAGTCTTGTCTAAGAACATTAAATCCTGGTGCGATTATTTCTGTGTCAGATATATGGGGTTTCAGCCAGGTTTCAGCAAGTGCTATGATATCTGGGAAGTAATGAGTAAGCCAAGTGTGAAATTCTGTTATTTTGTTACAGATACTTCTTGCATTAATAGTTACTATATAAACGTGTTTGGCATTAGAGGAGTGATTATTGGTAGGTGAGTTAACTGGTCCAGGATTGGGGTGAATGTCAGTGCACTGGGGGAGGGCCTGATAGTAGTTAAATAGGGTGGAGACATGAAGGGTTAGTGAGTAGGGCCTGAGAAGAGGTTGTAAACATAGTTTCTGCTTGGTTATAACAGGGAAGGATTGTAGCTTTAACAGGTGACAGGCAAAACAATTAAATAGTGAGGGAGAGATGTCAACAAAACTGTGTATAGTAGAAGGAAATTTTGTGGATATAGTGGGATATTTTGGGGATGGGAAGTAGTTTGTGGTATGGTGGGAGGTGGAGTGGGAAAGGGAACACAGAGTGCTTATGAGGGTGAGCATAATGATGTAGTAAGTTGAGGTTGAGGTGTAAGACATGTCGAGCAAAGATGAAGTTAAGTTAGATTAGGGGAGGGATGGAAAAGATTATATTAGGTGGGTTAAATGGGAAGAGAGTGTCAAATAGGTGGGTACAAGGGTGTGCATTAGAGTGAAGTAATGTGAGGTAATGTGAGGTAAGCATCAATTATACAAGGTCTGCTAAGGTAAATAAGGAGGTGTATTTATTATTCCCAAGGTAGATAAGGCGTGTGTGTGTGTGTGTGTGTGTGTGTGTGTGTGTGTGTGTGTGTGTGTGTGTGTGTGTGTGTGTGTGTGTGTGTGTGTGTGTGTGTGTGTGTGTGTGTGTGTGTGTGTGTGTGTGTGTGTGTGTGTGACCAGAGGAGTGCTGTGAGGCTAGTTATGGGGTGCAGGGTATCAAGTAACAAAATGAATGTGATCTTTTTTGGGAGATGTGACATAAGGCTGACAGGAAGCATCAGTTTCCAACAGGAGGAGAAGGAAGGTGGAATGGTGCTCATCATCAACAGAACTGAAAACAAGGGCTGATGAGAACTTTATTCATTAGCTGAATGAGTGAAAATTGATGTCCACTCTATTGTAGGTCTGTCTAGAGAAGATGCACTAATTATTGTTAGTGGTTTGACCTAAAAATACTGACTGCAAACCCTGATGGTTTTGTTTGGGGTTGGTTGAAACTTATTTCTGCTGTTGTTGTCGACAGGGACCAAAATACTATCAGGGTGGTACAGAGGTGACTTATATTTGGTACCTACAGAGGGTCAGAGGCTGGCCTTTCTCTGCATTATTCCCATTAATCTGCCTGTTTCTCCTTCAGAAGCATTTCAACTTGCCATTTATACACAAAAAGGGCATTTTGTATACTCAGTGTAGGAGAACTATATGCATTCATCATATGGAGGTAAATATGAATTATAATTCATAATTATATTTGTTACTTCTAGTGCAACCTTGAAAGAAGGGTCATAAATTCCAGCCACAGTCCTTAGAGAAAATATACAACTGAATAAGTGTGACTGTCATATAACAATGCAGGACAAAAATGTCACTTTATACCATTTAAATACACATGCCATTTATTTGTATTATTAGTAAATAGAGTTTTCATTTTCAGATGTGAATCTAGTATGTTTCTAAAGTTTTCAAAATTGCAAATCTGAGAAAAAAAGCAACATTTACTTTTCTCCAATTAAATGTTGTTCCTGAGACTAACCTGAGTATGTGGCTGACTAGAAGAGAGAGGTAATGAGTCAGGTCCTTCACCATACAGCCTACATCTTGTTGCAAGGCAGAAACCAATACAATTAAGGTTTTGAACAGAATAAGCAGACCTGAGGCCATGTCACATGTCTTGTTAATGGGCAGTCATCAGGCCCTGCTAAGCTTATTACACTGATGTTTTCATCTGTGAGGCAATAGCATTATTCTGCATACTTTTTGTTTTGCAGTGCCCAGAAGCAATTCATTTTAATGAAAGAAGCAGCAGTCACAGATATATAGGAAATCCATATCCTACCTACTCCATTAGTACACCTTTCCAATTGTTTTCTGTACCTCAGGGCACAGGAACCTGCTTATTTTGCATCAGTCACTGATTTGCCTGTCATGGTTGAAGCTCAGCTAAATCAGAAGGTGTTTGGACATATATACATTTTTAAGTAGATTCCCTGGTTGATTTCAGTCAGCCAGTCTGCCACCAGTTTCCTAAATTTTGCCCTAGTTCCTTAACCCATAAAACTGGTTTTAATCACATTCACAGTGAACTGTCTTTATGCAGATTATCTGCAAATATTTGCAAACTGTCTGGTGTTTTTCAATAACTACTGCTTGGGTACTAGTTTCTTGTACAAAAACTAGCTCGTAATACAGTTTGGTTCAGACCATCACATATGAGGGACTTAAACAGAAAATAACTAGGCTCCAGTGCAAATATTTTGAAGTACCCCTTTAACAGTCACCATAGAAGATTAGTGATGACTTTGATATTCCTCGCATATGACATATTATACCATCTATCAATTTCTGCATTCATTTATTGGAGCCATGTGAGAGATGAACATATCCAAGTAACTGCCTCAAAATGTCATGAGTGATCATGCCAAGAACATTGGTCAAGTAAAAAAAAAATATTTCTTAAAACAGCCTGAGAGGACCTACCCTCCCTCTTGGCACTAAAATATACCAGAATATAACAACACGAAAAGATGATTCTTCCCATCTTGGATCTACCCTCTTTAAATCTAACTGAACCACCCTTTGTACAGTATTTATAGCTGAGGTTCTCCCGCCGTGGATGCTCATTAGCCCATTGACGCATGGCTAATTGCCAAAATTGTTGCCTTACAACTCCCCTGAATTATAAATACATCTGTTGCTTTCGGTGGCTGCTTAAGCCATTGGATTTCCTGTGCACAAAAATGGACCCAGGGGAAAGCTTGGTGCCTACAGACTCATTTCCCTAATTTGCTCTTTGGTAATGATAACAAAGTGGTACACCAGCAGTTGTTAAATTTTCTAACTACTAAGGACTCGTTAGTGACAATCATCATGTGTTCGAGCCTTATTTTGGAGCCAGCACTGTTGTCACTATAAGATACTGACCATATCTTTGGAGTATGAACAAGATGCCGAAGGCAGATGTCCAGTTCTTTGACCTCTTTATGGCATTATATACAGACAGCTAATGCAACCTGCCATCTATTATTTGGGCACTTAAATCAAGGATTTCCAGCAATATGTTGGATGGAAAGGTTACCTGTTCTGCAGTGACTGCAAGGTTAAACTTAACCACATTGAGTCTGTACCACTGGGCAGGGAGTGGTGCCAGAAATGTCAATGCCAGAGCCTGCAATAATCAAAAATTACATTATCTCTATTTGGAATAAATGCAGTGATAAATATGTTTTATTACATAAAGAGAATATTATTCTAATCATCTTATCTAGAAAAGAGACATTTATTTATTTTATTTATTTATTTAACATTTGTTTACCAGGGAAGTCCGACTGGGCAAGTTTGCCCATTTTCAGCAGAAGCCTGGGGAGAAAAGCTCCACATAATAACAACATAATAATCAGTATTTTAAACAATAGTGAAACAATCAGAGAAATGATATTAATAAATCCCATAGTAACACATATTATCACAGTTCAAGTTAGTAATAAAGCTAACAGGATCACTTAATATACATATTTTGGCAATTACATTTAGTAACAAGAAAACTCCAAAGGAAACTGCACCTTAATAGCTTTGTGACAGAAAAATCATTTTTTATTCCAATAAGACCTAAACTATCTCTTTTGCAGGCCCAGACTGGGTCCCATATAGGGTTACCACCTGTCCCACTTTGCGAGGGACAGCCCCTCTTTGGGCAGCTGTGTTCTGACAAAAAATTTAAAAAATGGCAAATGTCCTGAGATTTTAGGACAAAATTATTTCCTATATTTTATATAATAGTTGCATAAAACAGTCATTCTGTATCAAAAATACCTAAATGCTATAAGAAACAGAATAAGCAACTAAAATGCTACAAGAATAAGCTTTTATGTAGGCAAAAATGTTAAGTTCTATCCTTCGTACAGACCGTGAGTATGTGTCGGCCTATAAAATCTGATGTTTGTCCCGAAAATGTCCCACTTTAGCCATTTGAAAAGGTGGCAACCCTAGCCCCAGATAGATCTATTATGATCCTAAAAGTTTGAATGTAACTAGTGAAAGTATGTTCCTACAGATGCTGAAGTGTTTTCCTGTCTTATGGTGTCCCTTAATCAGAACAGATAGCCAAGGTCACAAGAGAAAAAAAAACTTGTGATCCACATAAGTGGTAACACAGTCTGTCATTTATGGCTACCTCCCTCCTTCACTAAGTTAACCTTATTCTGTCAGAGGGTCATGCAGTTTGCTGCTGGTGCAAAAAAAGGGGAAGCACTACTGCACCTCTTTGACTACTCTTGAATAACTTGAATTCTAAAATTGCATTTAGCTTTCCCCAAAGTGTGGGTTAAGCAGTCAGTCTGATTACCACTTGAGGTTGTTGGCTTCCTGTGAACTTAACAGGCCATTCAACTGTATGGACTCCTTACTACTCAGCATTTTTCATACATATCGTACTGTTGGAAGCAGGATATTCCATGAAGTTTCTATTTCCCCATGGTGAAAGAATATTCTTCACATATGAATTAGAAACTCTCTTCCTAGCCATTATTCAAGGTAAACCTGAAAAGACTCCATCTATCTCTGAGTAGATGCACTTTTCTCCTGAAGTTAGTTAACTCATTTTACCATCCCATACTCCCCCCATACTTATTGACTTTCACTTCCCTAACATGTTTTCTATACTCTCCCTATTTAATGTTCTCCACTCTCCTCATACATGGCTAGATGGCCAGTGGGTGGACGCTAAGTGAAAGGATAACTAGATAAGTAGTGTCATACTGTAAGTAACTACACCTTACACAAAATAGTCTTACCTTCCATAGGTATCTTCTGCTCTGCAAATATGACTTTCACAACTAGGAATTATCCTATCCTTCGTTCTAATGCCTGTCATTGTTGCTGTGATACTTAATAACCTCACACAGCATGCTGCAGCCGTGTACTATGTACTGTGAATTATGGTATCCATGTTCAGTACTCATTTGTATCCATTTGGCTACAAGTGTCTGTGACATCTGCTTGAGCCAGTGGAAGCTCAGGTGGATGTAACAGATGTCATGGTACATATTGAAAAGAGTAGAAAAAGTAACTACAGAGGGATAAACTGATCAGCCACAGCATGAAGTTATTGGACAGAGCAGTGGAACCTGGTTAAGAAGGGACGTGATGATTAGTGATTAGCAGTATGGTTTCATGCCAGGAAAGAGCACTACAGATGCAATGTTTGCTCTGCGAGTGTTGATGGAGAAGTACAGAGAAGGTCAGAAGGAGTTACATTGTGTCTTTGTGGACTTAGCGAAAGCATACGACTGAGTGCCTAGAGAGGAGTTGTGATATTGTATGAGGAAGTCGGGAGTGGCAGAGAAGTATGTAAGGGTGGTACAGGATATGTACGAGGGTAGTGTGACAGTAGTGAGGTCTGCGGTGGGAGTGACTTGGCGCTTTTAAGGTAGAGGTGGGATTACATCAAGAATCAGCTCTAAGCCCTTTCTTATTTGCAATGGTGATGGACAGGTTGACAGATGAAATCAGACAGGAGGCCCCATGAACTATGATGTTTGCCGATGATATTCTGATCTGTAGTAAGAGTAGAGACCAGGTTGAAGAGACCCTGGAGAGAAGGAGATATCAGATGTGCTCTAGAGAGTAGAGGAATGAAGGTCAGAAGGACTAAGAATATATGTGTGTGGATGAGAGGGAGGATAGAGGAATGGTGAGGATGCAGGGAGTAGAGGTGGCAAAGGTGGATGAGTTTAAGTACTTGGTATCAACAGTTCAGAGTAATGGTGAGTGTGGAAGAGAGGTGAAGAAGAGAGTACAGGCAGGATGGAGTGGGTGGAGAAAAATGTCAGGAGTGATTTGTGACAGACAGGTACCAGTCAGAGTGAAAGGGAAGGTCTTCAAGTGGGTAGTGAGACCAGCTATGTTGTATGGGTTGGTGACGGTAGCATTGAGAAAAGTGCAGGAGTCAGAGCTGGACGTGGCAGAGTTAAAAATGTAAGATTTGCACTGGGTGTGACGAGGATTGACAGGATTAGGAATGAGTATACTAGAGGGTCAGCTCAGGTTGGAAGGTTTGGAGACAAAGCCAGAGAGGTGAGATTGCATTGGTTTGGACATGTGCTGAGGAGGGATGCTGAGTATATTGGGAAAAGATACTAAGGATGGAGCTTCCAGGTAAGAGGAAAAGAGGAAGGCCTAAGATAAGGTTTATGGATGTGGTGAGACAGGACATGGAGGTGGTTGGTGTGACAGAGCAAGATGCAGAGGACAGGAAGAAATGGAAACAGGTGATCCACTGTGGTGACTCCTAACGGGAGCAGCCGAAAGAAGAAGAGGAAGAAATGTCACAATGCACTAGCCAAATTTTCCTCCTAGTAGAAATACCACTTTGGGTGTCCCCTGTAAAGAAATGACTATCTTACTTAGACTAACCTGGTCATTAAAAGACAAATGAATACAATTAGTACAGGCTGACCTTTTCCAGAACTTCTTCTATGGGCCCAACAAGAAAGATAATGATAAACATTAATTACTTGATGTCATTTAATGTGCTGTATGAGAACGGATGTTTCCTGGTCAAAGGGACCCTCAGTTAAGCTATGGTGGATGAACAAGTTTATTAGGTATGCTATTACTGCAGATGCCAGTGCGTGACATGTCAGACGTCGGCTATCTGTAGGTGGAGAGAAAGAAAGAGGGATGTTAAGTATGACTTTATAAAAATCACTTCTTTATGGATTGTATTGAGCAAAACTGTCTTATTGGAACCAAACTGCTTGCCATGCTGTATTTGAAAGACAATGTGTTACTTGAAGTATCTATATACATTTCTGTTTAATAATGCCAAACTTTGTTATATAATGACATCTTTTAAGATTTCCTGCCTTAAATGGATTGGTAGCAGGAATGATCATTACAAGTTGAAACTGTTCACCCCTAACCATCCTTATTCACATGCTAACTCTAATCCTAACCCTGCTGCTGCCGCTAACCCTAACCTTGCACATTACTTTTCAAAAAAACTTTCTCTAACAGTACAGAGCACTCGCACAAACTACACATACAGCCTAACACACACACACACACACACACACACACACACACACACACACACACACACACGTGCACACACACACACACACACACACACACACACACACACACACACACACACACACACACACATACATGCATATGTGCCAGAACTCTTGGTATATCCAAACATTTTTGCATTAACATATATACCCACTTACCGTAACCAAATGCACTTCCCAATAATTCACCCACATTCGTCAATCCTCATTTTGGTAAAGCCAGCATACAACAAAACATGCATTCAGTAAAGGACACAGCAGTTCACTCTGTTAAGAACTTGAACATTCAGCAAAATTAACTGCTTACATATATGCATGATATATTTTTTGTCAGACCCTCAGATCCATCTGGTCATGTTGTTACTTAACAGTGCAGGTGTGAAAATGCCCTGTTTCCCTACACTGCTATGGGATTTAGGACTTAGTGTATTTTGTGTGTGGAGGAGACCAGGAAGTTCAGGGTTGCTCTAGGGATACACTGTGGTTAAGTTGCATATGTCCTAAGGTCAAGGTTGTGGTATCCTGGAATATTGCTCCTACTCTGATATACAGTAATCTTGAAGTCAGTATAAATAAGTAGGAGGAGTTTTGGAATTAATTTAAATAAGTGGGATGTCTTTGGAATTAGTATAAGTAAGTAGGAGGAATTTCAGAGTTAGTTTAAATACGTGGAAGTAGATTTAGAGACAGTATAAATAAGAAGGAGGAGTTTTGGTGTTAATTTAAATAAGTGGGATGTCTTTGGAATTAGTATAAGTAAGTAGGAGGAAATTTAGATTTAGTTTAAATAAGTGGAAGTAGTTTTAGACAGTATAAATAAGAGGAGGGGTTTGTGGGTGTAAAGTTGTGGGACTTGGCATTATGAATCTTGCCTTTCTGATAAGGAGCCACTTTAATATTACCAATCTATTTACACATTTATTGATTTCAAAATTTTCTCCATCTGAATAATGCAAGCTTATGGGATCATTTTAGCCAAAATCAACTAGAAAAATATTGTCAACTTAATTGAGTTTTTTTAAACTCCTAATGTTTACCATTTGGCACTCACATCAATTGCAATAAGCAGTATGTACAGTGTTGTGACAAAGGAATACAGCCAGAAATGTTCAGCAGGGCAGTGGTGCAGTGGTTAGCATTGTCACCTCACAGTAAGAGGTTCTCCAGTTCAATTCTTGACTAGGGTGCCTTCTGTGTGGAGTCTGCATGTCCTCCCTGTGTCTGTGTGAATTTCCTCTGACCCACATTCCAAAGACATGTATCTGGTGCACATCTCCCCAGACCTCTGAAGATGGTCTCTGTCTCAGTTGGACTTTCCCAGTAAACACATGTTAAATAAATAAACTTTGTATTCCTAACTCTTATTGTCTATCCAACCATTAGTAAAAATGCAACTATAACATCTCCCTATCTCCCTCAGGTAGCTGGAAGATGCTATCTTTTACATCTCAGACAGCATTCACTACAGTAAGCTGTAATTATATCTGCA